>NC_142386.1:11770183-11990183 GCF_059441005.1 Hippichthys cyanospilos | reverse complement strand
GTCAAAGTCTATGCTGGAGTTAGAAAACAATTTAAGAATGTATACGTTTTTCTAAATCACATGGATGATTAAAGCGATTTAAAAAAAATATCAGCTCTATGTTGAAAAAGATACAATTTCAGGTATATTTATACAACTTTTATAGATAACGATCTCATTTATAGTGTGTAAAATGTTTTCTCTTTTCTGTGGGGAGCTTTGCAAAAAAAATAATTAAGAGGCCTCGCCATAAAGGAAATTAGCCTGTCACTAATCATAAATCGCTACCACCCAAAATATAATCTAGAAGCCAAAACTAGACCACGAAACATCATATCAAGGTACTGATTAGCAAACAATTCCCTTTCTAATGTGGATAGCAATACAAACAAAAACCAACAACCAATTGTTGACTAAATTAAGTATGTCTTGACACTCACTTCAAGTGTACATGTGCAACCAGCCAACTGGAGGGCACACAGAGACAAGCAACCATTAACGCACCCGATCACACCTAAGGACAATTTAGTGTGTCCAATACACCTGCCATGCATGTTTTTGGAATGCCAGAGGAAATCGGAGTGCCCGGAGAGAACCCATGTGGGCCCTTTAAGTCAAAATGACTCCCCTAATATTATTAGTGTAGTCATTTTGACATAAAGAGTGTACACACCCGAAAATGAATGGCATTGAATGAGTTCATATCTACTGATGTTATGGCAATACATTTGAGGAGAACTGGGTCCAGAAGAGGAACCAAAGTACTTTGAAGAAAGCCAAGAATTCCCCATAAATTATTCATTATGAGAGTATTTTGTTGTACGCGCCATTTCGGCCACATATCCAGAGGGCCGTTGTAAATGATTTACTATAGGACGTGTGGCCATCTACCAACATAACAGCTAATCCTGCCTGGAGACAATTCCCTCAGTCACATTGATTAACTGTACTTGATGACAAAGTGGGCATGTGGCCCTCTAGTGGCAATGCTCCTTTCTTACTGAAAAGGGGGCATGATGGGAAAATGACATGAACATCTTTAGTGAGTTTAGTAAAATTTTCAAAATGAAAATCTAACCGGGAGAGCATGTTTGAGCTAACATGTTAAAGGATGTGAAAGGATTGTGATGAAGTACTCTCCCCCAAATGAGGACAAGCAGTACAGAGAATGGAAGGATCGTTTTCATAGTTGATGCTAGGTTAGGGGTCAGAGCTCTGATTACCAATCAATCATGGATATGGGATGAATGTAAAAAACAAACACACACATACACACACACAGAAGTCATTGTGCAATCCCCTTAGTAGGGAATAACAGAACAGAGTGACATGACTCATAAGCAATGTAAACAAATGGAGACTTGGTGAAAATGTCTCCCATAAGAGAGATGGTACCCTATATACTGTTTATTTAAAAAGTTTCATCGTGGAAAAGGGACAAGGCAATTAAAATACAACCACACAACCCCAACTTTTCATCTCACAGCATAGTTGGCGGTCAAGCATTTTATTAGCTTGCATCAAAGCAAAGACACGCTCAAATATGTGTATGGGGAGCCGTACTGACAACCACAGTCATACAATATTAAACACAATTTCTTTTTCTGGACACCATAATGGTTTGGGCAAAAAAATCAATTAAGTCATCAATACGCATACATATATTGAACACCCACACCAATTTTAAATAACTGTGGTGGTGTTTGTCACTATATGTCAAAAAATGTGTTGCTTGAAATTTGATTCCATGGATTGACGCCAAACCATGAGAGGTTCTCAGGTGTGCCATAGTAAATTGTCCAATTTGACATAATTGCTCTGAAAAGGATTTTGTCTATGCCAGCAACTTAAGATGACTGGCAAAACAAATGAGATGGCACAAGGTGCATTATGGACCGGCTTAATTCACTTTTATTCACGTATTTGATGGGGTGCCTTGACATTCTAATAAATGTAAAATAAAATTCAATAAAAACCGGGAAATACAATATTCGTGCACACGCATGTACAAATAATCAGTAGCCACCTCCTCAACTGATGCCTTCCTGCGTTAGGCCATGCAACGAACACCCATTCTATCATAATATACACCCTCACGACATCCAAAGCATGCCCCTGGGCAAATAAAGACACGTCAGGGGCAGAAAATATGAGCCAAACAATAAGCTAACTAGCAGGTAACCTCGTTCTGCAAGCTCCACAATGAGGACGTGAACGCACCATGAATGTGGCAGTCTGACATGGATTCAAACAAAGGCAAAAAGACACACATCCTGATTGATGCTTCCTACTTAAAACGCAGACAAACTCCTCGGTTAAGCAGCTAGCATTTGAGCAACAGATGTGCCCCAGTGTGATAAATGTTACTTTTGTCATCCTGTTCAATAAGCACACATTGGTGAAGATAAGCATGGGATGCTAATAGCCGTTGTGGGCTAACAGCAGTCACCTGAATCATATCACTCTCCTTTCTCATTAGCTTTCTTATTATTGGCTTAGCGAGAAAGCCAAGAAGATGCAAAACGAATGGATTCTTACCTCTTGTTTTGTCTTCAGCCTTGCGGGGGATAGTACTTGTACCCTATCGCCAAAATATGGAATTTAAGCCGACATTATAACGGACGTTCAATCGGAGCGTGCCACTCCGCTAATTTAACGGCAAAAAAAAGAAAAGAAAAAAAAAGTAACAAGAAAGGGTTAAAATATAAAATCCCAAAATACGCTAATAAGATGTACCTCCGTCACATCCGCATGATCGGAAACAATTCTCCGCGCTTGCTATCAAAATCACAACCCCAAAATGGCCTTTTCGGATTCTAATTGAAGCACATGAAAACGCTACGCCTTGGGAGCATAAGTGGTGAGAGGCAGGTATGAGGCGGATATCCGCAGCAGCTCGTGGCCGAGCATCCGACGCTCCGCCCGGCTCCAAGCTCACTCGCGTTCCCGCTGCCCGCTGCGCTCCACTAAGAAAGAAAAAGCTGCCGACGCTTCTGCTGCTGGTGGTCGTTCGGCGCGTGCGTTTGTGTGGGTGCTTGCTGAGCCTTCCTGGTCACATGCGAAGCAGCGTGCGCGCATTCTCTCTTCTTTCTGCACTACCATTGAACGAAACATAAAAGCACAATATGGTGCTGTCCCTGGTGCTAAAAGCCTAATGCCATACACTTTTTTTTAATGGAGTTATACTACAAAACGCTGCTATTAGTACTATTATTGCATGCTAGTTTGAAGATTCCCAAATGTGATCCACTTCCATTCGTGCTCTGCGATGATCTTGCACAATCGACCCTCACGCAATGTCAATCGAGTTAGGCCAGTGCTTTTCAGTGATTTTTTTTTTTTTTTTTTTGCAAAGCCCACCCTAGGATAGAGAAAACATTTCTAGTCCCCCGCCCCACTCGTCGAGGTGACTATAAATAAATCATAATCTATAAAAAACAAATG
The DNA here is from genome assembly GCF_059441005.1 of Hippichthys cyanospilos. NCBI lineage: Eukaryota > Metazoa > Chordata > Actinopteri > Syngnathiformes > Syngnathidae > Hippichthys > Hippichthys cyanospilos. The sequence continues at coordinate 11,986,760 of NC_142386.1, read as the reverse complement.
CACAAGTGTACGCAGAATTATATCTTTTTAAAATATTTACACAAGAAAAAAGATAGGTTAATCAATTTTCATTTTTTTAAGTTACTATTTGGAAGGTTCAAAAAAATATGTCAAATCGTATTTAAACTAATAACATTTTTAACCAACTAAACCGTTTGATGCTAGGAATAAATATTTATTCAATAAACAATAAATAATGTAAATTGATCTGGAAAATTGCCACAGGGGCACCAATATCTTCAACATTTTGAGCTGAAGTAAAAGGTTGAAAAACATTGTGTTGATCATTAAAGTAGCCGTAACATGAAATTTTTTTAAGCCTTTTTTTCTTCATTGATGCATTTCTAAGTATTCCTTGCTTTTTCTGTGCTCGGCTTGAAGTTCATTTATGACAAAAGGAGCGAGAGAGGAGCAATTCACAACTCCCTACACTGCCTGTGCAAGAGAAAATACACGCTGACCTTACAGTATCTGCTTTTTTTAGTTGCATTTTGGTTCCGGAGCTGAGGAAGATTTGCATTGATTTTGCATCGAGTCGGCCAAGTAATCAGCAATGTTTCATTCATTATCTACAACGTTTTACTATCGAAATGCTGAGATGGCCAAAATATGTGTTTGGGAGCAGGCATCAACGTCAGTAGTAAATAATTCACCCGCGGGCGGAACTATTGTTAAAAATACTGGGTTCCCATCTGGACCGATTCGGTTGAAGGGACGCATGTTAGTGAGAGCAGTGTATCAACGCCGCTTTGCATTTTAATGTCAGTAAAACGCCAGATTTTGGCCCCGTTTTTCATGCTGTTGAAGTAGTCTTAATCAGCCGCGAGCCTGGTGAGGACGAGCGCTCAGGATGACGGATGGATGCAAGTCATGTGGCTCGCCGCTTGAGCTGCAATGGGGCGCAAAAGCTACACGGTAAGAGCAAACAAGCCGTTTTACTTCCTGCTTTGAAAGATACCATAAAACTTATATTTAATAAAACATTAAATTGCCAATGTGCCAAACGTAGTTTATACTTTAGGCCAGACTGAGGAGGATCTTACCCAATGGCCTTGCCTGCTTTCAAGGCATCTTTGCATGGACACTTACTGCCTAATATGGCAACAATGTGTTATTTTCAACACTCGGCATTTAGTGCCACCTGTTGAGCATGGAAGGGTGCTCCTCCCACCTGTGGTCCCTTTTGAAGATTTCTTATTTTTCCCTAGATGAGATTTTCCTTGGGGAACTTTGTTGTTTATTTTCGTGATATTCTGTATGACTTCTTTTTCACCCGTGAAGCCCTTTGAGTCTGAGGTCATTCAGGGCTATACAAATAGACTTATATGCACATATTACACCATGGAAAGTACTTAAATGTCATGTTATGGCTGCCTTAATGGCTACAATGAGAACGTTGACAATGAGTTGTCTGCCTTTCTTTTCATTAGTAATAAATATTTGTCCATAGTGTCTTCTGGGGTGTTTTTGACAGCAATTGAAGAGTCTATTTATATTATTATTTTTAAGTGTTTAAGTAGAACAAAGAATTTGACAAATGAGAACACCATTGTACCAAATGGTGGCATGGATGTGCAATTACACTTCACACGGCACAACGCAAAGGCTTTTCCTTGGTGCTTCCCTTTGCATCACATTGCACCCCCAAAGGGGACCCGCCCCACTATTTGAGAAGGACTTGGTTAGGCTTATGAGGGTAAGCGGAAATAGAAAAATGAATGCATGATGCATCAATGTGAATGGTTCAGGGTGCACCTTGGTAACCCAAATTTGGTGGAACAGCTTGGAAATGTTTAGGTTGACTTTTTAAATGTGCTTTATGAAAATAACTGACTTGACTTGACATCATTGGCCTAATAAATGCAATTGTACTCAGTGATGATGTATTGTACGTGCCAATATTTCAAACATGAAGGTCTTAAAGGGATTCTCGTATAAAATATGGCATAAACATTAACATAACAAAAACTGGATTTCCCTTCTGAATTGCGGGGTGACAAACAAGGAGCAATGAGTATGGAAAATACTCAAAAGCATCAATTTAACCTATCATTGTTAAAATTGTTTTTGGGGGGGCAATATTCACTAAGAAACCTTGTTCAAGTCCAACAAGGAACTTTGGAACTTCCACACAGGAGATGAGTGCCAAGTTTGGAACCTTGAACCTCTGACTTGAGCAATGCATCTAAAGTTAGTCCCGGAATAGTCTAAAATCCCAAGACAGCATTATTGGTGGGTTTCCAGCAAGTAAGCAGTGCAAGTCAGAGGACCTATTTTGGGGACGACGATGGGGAGGGTGGCTTCATGTTGGCCTGTGGGTGTAGCTAAACCAACAAAGTGGTAGTGGGAAGGATTTTATGAGATGTTGGGTCTCCTTGGGAGGGCACAGCACTTGGGAAAATAGCATGCCATTCATTACAAGCAATTTGTGGTTTCGTGAAAAAGTCAAGCCAGGTTTTGTTGGGGATGCTTTACTGTAGATGAAGCCTTCCAATACGCCTTGACACTTGGTTTAAAATATTTTATATTGCAGTGAACCCCTAACATTTTCACATTGATAATAAGTTCTCTCACTCTGTGGCCTTACTAACGGATCCTTCGACATTTGTGCAATTTTTATTCTGTTCATATTTTTATGTGTGCGGGGCCTAAAGGATGCCAGGGTAACATCAGATTTGAACCTTTGAGCAATTCACATATTCATCATCTGGTCTAGCTTCACTGCATTGTTGTGATGCAACAGACCACCATCAATAGCTTGTGATCAACAAACTATTACAAAGAAGGAAGAAGTCTAAACTCCAAAGTCTGGTCCTTGAGCCATTCGCGGCCTGCAATTCCTTTTGAGTGGCATAAAGCTGACAGGGGATTCTGCTAGGCGTTCCCGACAGAGTCTTATGATACGTTTGGGTCTGTCAGGTCTGACCAACATCCTCCTCCACCATCGGACCCAACACACCACCAGGTGGTGATCATTTGACAGCTCCGCCCCTGTCTTCACCCGAGTATCCAAAATACGTGGCCGCAAATCTGACAATACGACCACAAAGGCAATTATCGAACTGTGGCCTGGTGTGCACATGTGGACACCCTTATATTTGAACATGGTGTTCATAAAGGACAATCCATGACAAGAACAGACGTCCAATAACAAAGCAGTGCTCGGGTTCAAACCGAGGGGTCGTTCCTCTCAATCACGCTCCTCCAGGTCTCACTGTCATTTCCCACGTGAGCATTGAAGTCTCCCAGCAGAACGAGGGAGTCCCCAGAGGGTTCCCTCCGAGAGCACTCGGAGCTACAGTTTGGTGCATAGGCGGGGGACATTGAGTTGTGCATAGGTACAAACAACAGTGAGGACCCGTCCCCCCACCTGAAGGTGGAGGGAGGCCTCTTGATTCCCTCATCCACCCCAATTTACAGGCGCTGCGCCAGGTGTAGTAAGTATGCCCACAACCGCTCTCTGCTCTGCGCCTCTCACCGCTGGCCACTCCAGAGTGGAAGAAAGTCCAACCCCTCTCGAGAGGACTGGTACCAGAGCCCAGGCCTGGTGTGAAACTTCTTCGCACACCAGCTCAGGCTCCTTCCCGTCAGAGAGATGACATTCCATGTCCCAAGAACTACCTTCTCTAGCCAGGGATAGGTGAAGCACTGAAAGCTTGATTTGAAATAAAAAGGGAAGACTCAGAACTGTGTTAACAGAATATTATAAAAGCCTCTCTTATCACAGTCTGTGTGAATATATGTCAACATTTTTAGTCCACACCCAGCATGTTTACAGCCCTGGGCCCAGCACGACACCCCATTGCGGGGGGCTCAACCCCAATCCACTGTGACAAAGGGAAAGAGCTGAGTGCTGAATATAAGTCTGCCACTGGCTGCCAGAGTGCGTCCAGCACAGTGCTTTCTGCAGATTGCAGCAGTTTGAGCTAAACCCCCCTCTGTCTGCTCTCTATAGATGGGACCCGGACGGGCGGGGTCATCTTTGGTGGGCGCAGAGACCAGGGCGGGGTCGCGGCGGGTCGGCATGCGTTTGGCAAAGTTCGTGTGACTGCGCTTACACACGGTTGGCCATGCTGTGTGTTCTTATTTTCCCCCAGGGAAATGTGGGAATGATATTGTCAACCTTAAAGCTGAATCATATGACTCCAGTCAAAGAGAGGTAAAAGGGGAGGGGCTCTGTGCTGCCCTCTCGCAATGACAAGGGCTACTTGAGAGACTACTCGGCTTGGAAAAGAAACAGTCAACATGCAGAAAAAAACAAGCCCTACTGATATATAGTAATATGAAAAAGGTAAAAAAATGAAAGAAAAAAAAACTGAATTGCCCCCCCCCCAAAAAAAAAATGGTTAATACTCCACAGAAGAATCTTATGTGTCATGTTTGAAGAGCTTATTGAAGGTATAACATTTGCTGAGCGGCTTTCATTTACGAATGTTGAATGTGTATCAGTGACTTTAATTGTTGTGCAGTATTTTGACCATTTTTGGGTCATTTTCTTCCACATCATTCTAGCATTATTTTAGCCCACGGATGCCACACTCCTGGTAGTGTGATAACCAAGTAATGGTGCAGTGTTGAACAATCTGGGTGAAATTTCAGCTCCCTGGTGTCTTCTTTCAATGCTTTTCCCTATGATGTAAAATGCCTTAGATGTAAATATCAAAGGATTGGACAAAATAATGGACAAGACCTAATGTTAACCATTGTGGCATTATGTTACAAATAATAGAAATTCCTTTAAAAAAAAAATTATGATATTGTAAACAAATCCATTGGAAAAAAACACTAGGGAGCTGAAATTTCCAGCAGATGATTAAAACGTAACATTTAAAAGTGCATCGATTCTGGCCTTTCTATGTGATTGCAGCTGGATGTGGGATATTTTATGTACAAAAGTAATCATTGACCAAATTTTGGACCATATAAAAGCATTGTAAACAAATTTTGAGATGCATTTGAATAAGATTTAATACATTGATTTTCCTGCAATTATTGCAACATTCCATTGAGCAGCGGTCAAACTATGTCAGCAAACAGAACATTCTTGATGACTTGTTTTTCACCCCAAGACAGTAAGTGGCGATAGAGACCAGTTAATTGCTATGTCTTAAAGCTCTAAAAAACAGATCATCCTTCTCACTATGTATGTAATATCAACAGCGGCCAGAAGCGGCGCCAAATAACGATCAAGCACAAACGTATGAACTGTTAAACTAAATCATCTCCAAAACATTATTTCAGGTGCAGCCGGTACCAGTTGATCCACGGACCAGTACCGGTCCGCGGACTGGGTTGGGGACCAATGTCTTAAAGTGTCGTCAATTTGTAACAGAGCACAGAGACAAACCATACTATTTTTCATTTTTTTGTGGGTGTTAATAAGTGTAATAAAATGTTTTCTCATTCTTGTGGGGGCTTTGCTAAAACAATTGAGCACTGCCTTGGAGAGTCACATTTTTAAATGGGTGCGATTGTTTGCCTGGTTGTTTTTTTTTGTCACCAAAAAATCATTTCAAACTACATTAGCTACTTTATTGCTCCCCGCCTCCGAAACACACGCACGTATGCACACACAAACACTTTTTTTCGACAGTAGCCAAGACCATGAAATGGCTTTGCACTTGCTTTAAAGAAGAAGCTTGTGGTTAACCATAGGACTGATAGAAAGGGACAGGTCATTTGAGAAAGTCATTGCTAGCTATGTTCCATTGAACCTTCAGAGCACCTACTTAAGATGAGCAGATGCAGTGCAGAGCCACCAGAGGGTTACACTGCGGGCAGTGCGACCCACTAAAATGTATTAATATCCTCTCAGCAGCTTTTGAGTCACCTTAAAAGAGCAGCTATGCTATTTCAGTAGCAATTGTTGCTCAGCCTCCATTTGGTTCCGTCATGACCTCTTTCTTTATGTGCCTAAACTAGTTGCTGAAGGTCACCCTGCTGTTCCAGGTCTAAATGACATAATGTTTTGACAGAATGGAAGTAGGACAGCAAGGGGATGGTGGCGCCATGGCGACGTGACTCCCCAAGCTCGCAGGATGAGCGCCATCATCTTTAAGTCTGAGTCAAAGATGATAAATGCAAAGCAGATATGTAAGTGATGGCAGTCAAACTCCTGGCATTTTTTTTTAATTGTTTTGAGTTTCAACAGGACATTATATTGAATCATGGGCGGGCAAATTTAGATTTTTTTTTTTTTTTTTTGGGGGGGGGGGGTGAATCACATATAATATAGGCATTTCTATTGTAATATTTTTGAAAGAAAAATTAGGACAATTCCACAGAAAAAAAAAGAAGTTTGGGGTTTGTGTTAATTTTATGAATATTAAAATGTGTTCCTAAGGTGAATCAAATGTGCTGAATAGTTTGTATTTCTTACTGCTGTTTTGATTTTCTTGGAGGGGGTAAAAATTGTGAGAGCTTTGTTAAAAAAAATGATGAAATTAATTTTCTGACTACACTGAAAACACAAATCAACAATGAATCAGATGCAAAAATGTCAGACAAGAAAGTGGTGGGAAAAAAAGCTGAAATTAGCAGAAATTCGGTGTCAATGTGTCAATTTACATTGTAGTGAAAAAAGCCGCTGTCTTTATTGAAAGCACACCTGTACACGAGTAACAGCAGCTTCCTCTAGTGGAAAATCCTGGAAACATTTTTCGCTCATTTGTGCACAATTAACATCACTAGAATCTTACATCCATCTAATGTGTATTTTAAAACTGTTGTCCTCAAACATTTTTCAATTATTTACTGACTATAAAATCTATTTTTTTTCATTCAAGCTAGCCTCTAATCAGAGAAAAGCATTTTTTGCGTGAAAAATACGATAATACAAAGTGCTGCACCATCCATATCTGATTTATAAACTTTGAAACTACATTTGCAGCTGCATATCTCTAGGCATATTTTATTCAGTAAATTCAAAAAATAGATCGAGTAAAATCATGTTTTATTTCCAACCCATATGCTTGAATATCGCATCTCTAATTGCAATTCCCATAACACCATTTGGAAGCTCCTGGTTTAAAAATCAAAGACATTATTTCAACCGAGTTAATCTGTTGAATGTGGTTATTTCCCCCTGTTAAAAGTCAAATAAGCCATTTTGTTGCCAATGTGCACTCAAACAACAAAAGCCATCTCAACACGTAAAATCCAAAATCATACACCGATCGAAATGTTTTCTTTTTATTATTAAATCCGTAACACATTTTCAAAATGGTTCAATGCAGCAAAACATTCTCGTCTTTCCAAAAACAGGTACGGTTAGCAAACCCTCCCAGCCGCCATTCATTGCTAAGTGCATGGTCTGTTTCTGGCTTAAGGTCTACTTAGGTGCACATGTCAAATTATACAAAAACTTCAGGTCTCTCATATTTTACATCAACATTGACAAGTTTTACAGAAACTCTCAATCCATCAACTGTACAATAACACAATCAACAATCTGTGTTTGAACAAAAAGTAGGGCAATTTTGAATTAAATAGTAATGAATGTGGACGAAGATTAAAAGAAGGATAGCGCTACATTTAGCCTTCAAACAATGTACAGATCTCAAATAGGCTACAATAGAAAAAAAAACAATAAAACTAAATCAAGGCCAATAACCAACGACAATAAAACAGTTACTCAAACATTTATGATCCAATTGTTTTTTTTTAAAGGGGGCATAAAAAGATGCCAACTGAATGTATGATTACAAGGCTTCTTCAAAGTTTTTCGATCAGGGGTGTCCAAACTTCTCCTCAAATGTTGTGTACAAATGCCTGTGTACAGAAAAATAGGAAGTAAGGGCCACTTTAAATTCTTTTGACAATTTTGTCACGATGAACGCACTAAATCCAATCACAGGTAGTGTCTGTGTGTGTGTGTGTGTGTGTGTGTGTGTGTGTGTGTGTGTATGTGTTGGACAAACTAAATTGTCCTCAGGTGTGATTGGGTGAGTGAATGGTTGTTCGTTCTCTGTAAGCCCCGCGATTGGCTGGCAACCAGTCAAGGGTGTCCCCCACCTCCTGGCCCAAGTCAGCTGGGATAGGCACCAGCAAGCCTGCGACCCTTGTGAGGATTTTATGGGGGGCAATTTAATATACTGCACCAGAAAACCTTTCTGGTGAAGGTGATTAGGCAAATTAATTTGACAATTGTAAAAATTTGTAGGGTGACCAATGGCTTGGTATCCCTGCACTGAACAGCAACAGAGTCCCAACTCTACTTTCAGAACCAAAACAAGCTGAAATTGCAAAAGGTTTCTTGAGGATTATTAATGTGGTATCTACATAAATCAAAACCTGACACAATGCAGAAAGTGGAATTACTTTTTGGCTTCTAAAACCAAATTATCTTTAGTCACAATAGTGTTTTGAACACACATTTTCATAAGCTGTTTATCATTATCTTTGCATGTTTAGAAATGGTATATAGAAAAGACCAATATATTAGTAATAGTGGCATCTACTTGTTTTATACCCTCCCTTTTCTTTTTTTGTTGTTGCATTTTTTACTAGCCTTGCTGGCCACTACAAATGTCATTTTTATATATTCATTTTTACCGGTATATGCCACAGGCCGCAGGAAAAAAGAATGGCGGGCCACACATTGCACACGAGCCACAGTTTGGACACCCCTGTTTTAGATTGACTATTTATACACAGTTCCTCGCTCTAAATGTTGTTGTACAGAATGCACAGCATGTGCACAGTGCTTGAGTGTATACTGCATATATTGCATGTGGATAAATAAGAGGGGCATTGTGATGGGGTTATTGGGTTCTACGGCGGACACATTTGTTTGGCCTGCGTGTGGCCACAAAGCCCTGTTTGCAGTAGCACTTGTATGAGCCCGCAGTGTTCACACAGCGAGCGTTCTCGCACGGACTGCTGCGAACTCCGAGTTCTGCACACTCGTCAATATCTGGGGGAATAAAAAAGCAGAAATGAACACTGGATCCATGGTTTTGTTAAGCGTGGTACAGATTGCAAATGCAAATGTGGCTTGTATCTGATCTACATTCGCTTTATCTATCGGTCAAGGTCACTTCAATGTAAAATGTGATCAAAGTACAGTACAAACCTATGCAGCGGGCATGGGAGTGGTCCAACCTAAATCCTTGGTTACATTCACACATGGTGCCCAGATAAGAGCGCACACAGTGGCCATTTGCACAGCTGCATTCGTCTGAATCTTCCTCTGAACTGTCACCTGTGAGAAAACAATTTGTTTTAATCACAATCTCATTTTTAATCTCAAATGTTATGCTTTCTGTTTCATGGTTAGATGTGTTTTTATGCATCGGGTGTCTTGTGCTTGAGTTGTTGGGGGTTGGAAAACAAAGGCCAATCAAACTCTGAATTGGACACTGATTGGCTGTGATTGTGTAAGGCATAATCTAACAGGCTCCTGTCGTGGGTGGGAGGGCAGAGGGAAGACTTGAAATGAAAAAGCATGTGAGCGTTGTCCATCCGACGACTGGTAACATGCATTCTATGTAAGAGGGAGCTTGGCTACCACAGAAGCGGCTCAAGTTTAGCTTACCACATCAATGCAAAGCATTCACTAAATTCGAGAACATGTCTTGAAAATAAAACATCTGCTCTAGCAAGACTAGAGCAGATATTTTATTTTATTGCTATTTTCTAATGATTTACGGATTAATAAACGAAAACAGCATCATTCCTATCAAAACTGAAAACACATTAAACATGATCATAAAATGTATTGAAATGTATAGAAACGGGTGTGCTAATTGTGGGTATGTGTTCTCCTATTACCTGACAGTCAATAATAAAAAAGTAGGAATAAAATGTCACCTGTGACTCTCCTTTCTCACATGCAAGGACATTACAGAGTTACCTGCTATTACTAAGAAATAGGGAGTGGGATTGAATGAAAGGAATACCGTAGTAAAACATAGAATAACAGAAAATGGTCGCCCTCAAACTAAGTGAATAAAAACACAAGACAGCTAAAAATAAAGCTTCAAAATCCACTATATGGCAGCACTGATAGCAAAACTCAACACCATTGAAGTAAAAAAATGTTGGTATGTGAATTGAACCTGGATTATAGTTAGCAAACGCTGTCAGAATATCCTGCTCCCCATCTGACTCGGTCTCCAGGTGCATCTCACACAAATGGTTGAACATCTCTGCAGACAAACATGAAACTCCTTCAGGAAAAAGGCGTGGTGACATCAATTGACAAGCTTGACGTTAATTTTTGACAAACCCGAATGCCGTGGTGGGCAAGTGTTGCATTCTGGCCCCCAGCCACGACCGTAGTGGCAGCAGCATTCCGAATAGGTCACCAGCATGACGCTCCTCGGATCGCTGCAGATCAAACCTTCATCCACCTGCAGGAAACACACGTCTTTGTGGGCTGCCGTGCGATCTGGCCAAAGAAAGTCAAGGATTAGAACACACCACTGTTTACACTGCAAAAGGTCAAATTTAACAAAGGAAAAAAGGCTTATAATTACAAATAGATTTTATTGTTTTTTTGTCTGGAAAGGAAAAACATCTTAAGAAAAGAATACTTATTTTAAAATATTAATATTTGCATTTTCTTTGACATCTTTCTTTCTTTCTTTGAAAAACAGAAAACCTATTGCCATGTATAGGCCACACTGAACTATAAGCCGCAGGTTGTGACATCAGATATTTAGGCGAAACGGTTTACACAGAAAACTTTTATTTTTATTGAGCAGCATCATGCCTACAACACAGAATGAACATGCTTGGACCTTTCAAAATAAAAGCAGAACCAACATAGTTTTAGCACAACACTGACTCACTCAGACTGTTAAAATACTAAACCAACCCAACAGTAACACGCCTGCTTGCGTTTTGAGTGTAGTGGAGAGTGCCCTCTGGTGGTGAGTAAAAAAAATGCTGCATTGGACTGTAAGCCACAGGGTTCAAAGCATGAGAAAAAAGTAGCGGCTTATAGTCCAAAATTGGTGATATATTTGCTCTCATAAGATAAATAGATGAATTTGACTTATCTTCATCTCAAGACAATTTTTCTTAATTTAGAAAATGATAGCAAAAACGGCATCTTATTATAAGAACGCACTTACACGTGTAATTTCTCATCCCCAATGATATATTTTTAACTAGCTAACTAACTTTCGATTTTACTCACCATCATAGACGCACTGTTTGAGGGCCGCGCTGAAGGTCCGCGGGGGGTCACAAAAACAGTGAAAGGAGCCGGGCGTGTTCTCACACCTCCCATTCTTACAGTATGAGGGATCCTGGCACTCATTCACGTCTGCAAAAGGGCACCACAGACACTGCTTACAGTATGAACATCTGTTTGGGGCCAACTATAATTGGCAAAGTGGTGGACACAGAAACACTTTAACTTGGCAGTCCTGTAATAAATTGCAGTCATCCTGTCTGCTGCAGAAATGCTGTTTCGGTTGCATAAACACTAAGGGCCGTATTTATCGCAGGAATACTGTATTACATAACATATAGTACAATGGACATCTTTTTACTCTATTAAGTATATTTTATATTGTGCTAAGACAACTAACATTTTTCATCCATCCATACATTTTCTTAACTGCTTGTCGCAGGGGCGCTGGAGCCTATCCCAGCTATCTTGGGAAAGTAGGTTGGCACACACAGACCAGAGTCCAATATACCAAACGTGCACGGTTTTGGGAATGTGGGAGGAAACTGGAGTACCCGGAGAACCCCCCCGTAGGCTCAGGGAGAACATGCAAACTCCACACAGCAGGGGTGGAGCTGGAACCGAACCTGCAACCTCTGCACTGTGAAGCGGATGCGCTAACCACGCCTTCACCGAGCCGATTCTTCTTGTTGCTTAATATAACAATAATATTCCAGACTATGACGTAGTGTTAACTCTTTACTAGCATAGCACATAGTCGTAACAAGCGGTACAACTCAACCTGGAGCCGGGTTCCCGACCACCAACATTTTTCAGTGAATCAAAATTCAGCATTATCTTTGGAAAGCCTGAATTTTGCACATTCTATTGTGCATTTTCCCCAAAGGACCGCATCTACTGTATAAGCCATTGTGCCATATCATATCAGATAGATGGGGAACTCACAAATATTTGACAGAAAACTATCACAAGTTACTCCTATTTGCCAAAAATATTTATTGTATTGTTTGTTGCCCAATTCCTTGCTTTGCTGTCCAATTCCTGGCTTTTGTGAACCTGCAACTACAGTAGGAGGAGTGTCCATTATTCATGGACTGCGATTGGCTGGCAACCAGTCCAGGGTGCCCACCGCCTACTGGCTGAAGACGGCTGGGATAGGCACCAGCAAGCCGGCGAACAAATTTCATAAAGCACAGCTAAAAAAAAGGACCACTGGAAAAAAAATAGTCAGGACTTCAAGCGTGATGTATTTATTCTCCTGTTTACGTTTGGACATCCAAACTGACATTTACATCCAGATGTCTTGTCAAATCATGTAAGGTTTGTCATTGCTATCAAAGAAGCTGTGATGGACCCTTCATCAGGTTTGGACAGCAGCAACATGTCTCACAGAGGGAACGGAAGATGACACAATGATGTATGTACTGCCAATAAAATAGATCGGGCAATCCCGAAGGTGGCCGTGGCGCGCTGCTATCGAAAACATGTCAGTCATATCCGAATGCTAGTAAATTGCAAAACACCTGGTGTGATGGAAACAGCATGTACTGTTATATTATATTATATTATATTATATTATATTATATTATATTATATTATATTATATTATATTATATTATATTATATTATATTATATTATATTATATTATATTATATTATATATTGCTTACATATAACTATAGGGGCAGCTGAGTATTTGACTGTTTTCGCTTGTCTAATCCTAACAAATCCTGGCCCCCACCTTCCTGCAAACAGCTGTGCTAAACCATGTGCATCACAAAACAACAGGACCAAATTCATCCACAAGAAATAGCAATGGTGCCACACAAACTGCAAGCGAGAAACTTGACACTTTGTGCTTCGTTATCATAAACAAAGACAAGATAGCTTTAGTCCACGCTCCATATTATCTATAAAGGAATACAGTATTTCACAATACTAAGAAAATTAGCAAAAGAGCCTTTGTTTAATTGATTAATACGTTACTCATCATCCAGCGTTTGTTGCATTTTAAGTCAAAGCAGAGACCAACGATCTTCACTTATTACATTTCCTGAAAACTCATGAGTGATTTGTGTTGTTCTAATAAAATAGGATTGAAAGAAAAGGACGGCAGTTTTCATAAGTTGTACCCTAGAGATTCTTAGTGTATTCCCTCTTGCTCTAGTGGTAATATAAAGAATCACTGCCAACTAACAATTCAGTTGTGTTTAACTTTCAAGTTCTGTATATTTGTTTTTACAGAAATAAAAAAAAAAAAACAACAACTTAATTTCCTGGTTATTAGGGATTAAAAAAACATGTCAATTAAAAAAAATGCAAAAAATTATCATTTTTACAAACCTAAAAAATAACCTAAAAATGTTTGCTTTCTCTAATTCTTGTTGCTTTTTGTTTATGTCCAACATCCTAATTATAATCAGCAGTCAACAATAAACAACAACATGAAAAAAAAGAAAAAAACTTTCCAACCTTTGATAAAATAACCGGAAATATAAGTGGGGAGCTCAGAAAGATGTGCATCTCACTGGAGCCCTACTTAAGTGCGCTAAACAATCTTTAAGTGTTCTTTTTCTTCATAACATATGTTTTTGATGAATCAGGCCTCATACACTGTGAAATGCCCAACATAGGTCAGCGCACCAATAATTTTCTTCATATTAAGACATTAAATAATTCACTACCATTGACAAAGTTAAGTCATTAGAATAGAATGGAATCAAATCGAATAGAATGACTTCATTATATAGCTGTAATACAACAAAATTGGCAGTGCTGCTCCAATTGCCTATTAAAGAAATATGAGAACTAAGCAGAATAAATATCATAGTTTCAAATAGTCTAAAATCCATTATAACTGTGCTGGCAACGAGAGGCTGTTAACGCCCAACAACGACCGTTACATTGATGGTCTTTTTTAACAAATCCATATAAAAAATGGACCTAGAACTGATTCATAATGTGTTTTCATTCAAAAGTGAAAAGTGAAATCAAAGATTAAGACCAAGCAGTGGTTATAGTCGTAAATCTTGTTCAGGAGCAGCAAGTCACAAGAAAATGTTACTGTTTTTGATTTAGGCACGTTGCCCTGTGAACACGGTGTACTTTGGAGGTTGTCGCCATTTTTGAGTGGTAGCACCTGCTTTTCTCCCGAATCCAAATACCTTTGTCACGGCAACTATGAGGAGCGTGAACACTCACCGGCCTGCTCTTCAGGTGTCACACAACGATTACGGTCCAGAGCGAGGGTCCAAGGCGGGGAACAGATGCAGTAGTAAGACCCCGGAGTGTCCACACACAGACCATTCTTGCAGTTGCCCGGGTCCTCACACTCATTCACGTCTGCACAATAAAAACACACATGGTCACTCTGATGTCAAGATCGTTGGGGGATGACCGTAGCTTACCCACCAGCTACTGCTGCTATCACACATTTCTTTTTGTTGGCGTCTGGGCTCCACGGATGCTTACAGTTGCAGTAAAAGGACCCTTCGGTGTTGATGCAATGGCCGTTTCTGCACAGAGACTCATCATGGCACTCGTTCACATCTGTGGGAGAACATGCAAACAGTTGCCATTGCCACTGTACTTCATCACTTTGAATACCTGCATAAAGTATACAATTGTGCTCATACGTGTATACGGTAATCCCTCATTGTTCCCTGAGAACGCCCCCCCGCGATAAGTGAAAAAGTAGCGTCACCCCGATGGAATTTTCATGCATGTGTAAGTGGGTACCTGAATTTTTTAAATGTGAAAAGTATTTATACTTTCATATTTAAGACAAATATTACTGCAGTACACATATTTACTTAAATCTTAAATTATAAAACCTCATACAGTAACTGTACTGTTATTCCCTTCCCATCCCTTTGGCTGTAGTTTCGTGGAGAGCCGCGGTTATACTAGCGGCGCCCGGAAGTCTAATTAGAGTGAAACCTGTCGCTGACCAAACATGAGAACAATCAGAGTTTACGCGAAGGAAGAATAGGAAAAGGCATCGCTGCCATTTACCATTGTAAATCTGTTATCTAGATTTCTTTTATAATTAATGGGAATTTCATGTGTAAACTCTGACTGGTATCATGTTTGGTCAGCTAAAAAAAAAATCTGACACATAGACCCATTTGAGAATTACTGCCCAACAGTATGTATGAGCACAGCTGTAATATATAACATTGCATTATATATGTACAATAACATTACAGTGGTTAGCGTTGCTTAATTGCCATTCCCATTTAAGCACAATACAATTGATTTTCAACTGAACCTTGAGCGATCTGGACTGTGTAGCACTTGGCAGGAATGCTACGTGAGACACTTACCAATGCATTCAAGAAGGTTGCTGTCATAGTAGAAGCCCTGTTGGCAATAGCACTCATAACCAGGCTGAGTGTTCTGACAGCGACCCTTCTTGCAGATTTCATCAGCAAAAAGAGAACACTCGTCAATGTCTGCCAAAAAAGGTTTACAAGTATCATAAGTGATGATTAATCACAGGATTGATATTTTAGGGCAAATAAGAATACATATGATGATATAATAGCTACCCTGGTAGGCAGGCCGGCTATACATGAGTCCTTCGTCATAATAGAGACCCTGCCCGTGAGGACACAGGAAGTGGAATTCAGCTGGGGGAGATATGACAACAAAAGTAGAATCAACACATTCATCAAGTATTGCACGGTGGCTTGGCTAAAAAACTAGAATTCCACTGTCGTAAATGACCAGAACCTACTAAGTTACTATTAAGTTACTATGTCACTTCGTGCTTCACGTTTTGCAGTTTCAGTGCTTTGCATGTTTTTCAAACATGTCCATCCATCCATTTTCTAGACCGTCATATATTGATAATACTTTAGATGCAGTGTTTAGGACACTTTATGTCACTGATTTACAATTTACAACAGCGCCTGCCGTAACACACGCACTCAGTGTACCGTGAAGTCTGAAGCAGTCGAACAGCCTGTTATTATTCATCCGCAAAGAAAGGAACTTTTTCTTAAATCTAAACCACCGCTTATCATTCTACGTCAACGTTCCTCCCTGTCATTTTGGATTCCAGTTTGGTCGGTGCGTGATGGCCGCCACACCGAGAGCAAATTCAACTCTCTCTCTCGCTCTCGAAAAATAAGCACTATATTACACATACTGACATTGTTTTGGTTGTACCTGAGTGAGAAACAGGACACGGGTAGATCTCACAATGGTCTCCCCATCCGACCCCGACGGAGCAGCAGCACTCCTGCTTGGTGACATTGGTGGCCAGAACGCTGTCACAGAAGACCGTATCGTCCAGGTTCAGGTAGCACTCTTTCTTCTCATCTGCGACCATCTGAGGTGCTGCCAGGGGGAAAATGTTACAAGCGGTCAGCATCTGATGTGCATGTGACATTGGAAGAAAAATGCTGGGTCATTTGACATCTGATTGACTTCAGATTTGGGCTGTATCATATTTTACCTCGTACAATGAGGGGCGTGGGGGAAATCTTATCTTTTCAAAATACTATACAATATGGGCGGGGCTTCAGGTTTTGGGTTTCATTCAGCTACACAAGCTGCAAAAAATTTACAAATTTCAAATTTGTCCTAAAGTCACACCCTAAATGCGTTGATATGATAATTATACATATAGCGGCATCTAGTGGTGACAAAAAAGTGTCACTTTTTAAATTTTGGTAAATTTTGTCAGGCAATCTTTAAGATGTTGAGCACACTCTATACCGAATCTTGTGACTTTTCAATAAAGGGCGCGGAATGACGGCCTTGACGGATAAGAGTCCAACACTGACTTGCCTCCGTTCTTGTTTTAATCACTTCTACTCTGGGGCTGGTTTTCATCTAGTTGGCATTCACTCCTGTGTGAGTGAATAAGAATCTTCACTTTTACTTGTTCCTACATACGTTTTAGCAGACCACTAAGCTGTTCTGTTGAAACTTGTGTCTTTGAAGCTTCAAATAATAGAAATTCAAAAAGGACCATTTCTCTTACCAGACTATTCTACTAATCTTACCAAAATCCTACACATTTTCTCCAACTGGGTTTACTTGATCTACCTCACATTTTCTCAGAAGAGTGTTTTGGCCATAATGATGTCAAAACACAAACTGTGTGAGTTTTTGTAAAACCCTGTTGCCAGGGCAACAAGAAAACTACACACATTTTGAGGGTCTTAATGCAGAAACACACATGAAACTGCACGCACATAAGGCCTAGCAAAACCCTCATTATCTTAAAGGGAGTATGTGTATTTTTTCGCATACGCCTGTGGGAGTTATAGGGGCATTACGGTAAAAGCAGCAATACACACTTCTCCTGCTGCCCGTAGCTATAACAGACATGCCGACCTCTGAAGGAGTGCCACCCCCCATGTAATATCATTTAATGATAACTAGACCTACGATTATATTAAAAAAATATACCGTTGGCCATTAAGAACACATTTATTTGCAAGTTTTGTCATTTATAATAATTGAATATATTCATTTTTAATGAAAAATGGTCTAAATCTCACACAGTGTCACTTTAAATGATTTCAGAATGTTTACAAAGTGGCTGAGTCGCGCCCCCTACAGTTTTCCACAGGGCAGCCAGCTATATACCTTGCCTAGATCTACAAAAATTGGAAGCTCCTGGAAACCTACAAAATGATAAAAAAAAAAAAAAAAAAAACTAGATCAATGGCAAATTAATGCTGTAAATTGACAGCATTTTTTACAGGCAAGAAGCAGTGCTATATTCGCCTCTACAGTATAACCATTGATTTATTGCTTTGTCATTTCAGCTCAGCGACAGCATCTATTCACACACAACTACTGTGGGAATTTCTATTTTTCACTCCTTAAAAGGGTGTACAATTCTCCGTAATGGTTCTGATGTGAGATGAGGAATTGAATGTTCCGGCCTGGTTAATGTTCAAGGATGAAGGCAGACATCAAGAAATGCAGGAAGAATGAAAGCGAGCTTACCCTCGCAGCTGTGTTTGTCCTCCGAGAGGACGTAGCCGTGATGGCAGACGCATTCGTACGAGCCCGGCCTGTTCTCGCAAGAGCCGTACGGCTGGCAAAGACTCCGGTCGGATGCGCATTCGTCAATGTCTGGAAAAACAGTAGTAGTTACGTCAGTAACTTTTTCATTCTAATCCAAACACCAGCTGAAAAAATGTTTTGGTAGATTAGAGAAAGAAAACACTAGATTATTGGTACATTTACCCAGACTTTCTAAAAATAGGCAGACTCATGGTTTGGAAACTTACATAAAGCAATGAAACACAACGTTTATGGACGGAGTTCAGAGATGAAGCAAATATATTTCAATATCTCAACTATATCTCAATATATTTTGAATTGTGAGTGCCACAAAATCATAAATTTCAACTCATTTTTTTCTGAACTGGCAACGAATGAGTTATAAAGGAAGTCAAGAAATAAAAAAAGTTGTCTGTGCCCCCACTGAAAAAAAACCCAGCATTCTGATGAACTCTTAATGCCAAAAGAGAACCTGCCCTGCCAGTTTCCGATGCAAGACTATTCCAATTTAAAAAAAAGAAAACAACGACAACAACTGACATCTATGGCGCTCTTCGGTAGGTTTCTTGTTAATGTATTTTCACGTCATGTGGAATGTGAAATAAACGGATACTAAAGTTATTTAACCATTTTCAGCAGTAAAAAAAATGAATCATTTGTCAAGTTATTTCAAATTAGAATCATTATTACTTGCCATGGACTAAATGAGCTTAATATTCAGGTATTCGGGGCAACAATGTATGTATAATATATAGTATATGAGAAACTTGACCAATCACACGGAGTTCTTTTAGGGTTTGGTCATGTGACACTCACAAGTTGAGCTGTGGTTGGCTGTTACCTGATTTAAGTAAATGTCGACTGAAAATGACAATACAGTTGCCGATGTACCGACCAAAAACAATTCACCCGCTTTCTGAGTTTAGTCATGTGACTGTCACAGGATGAGCTGCGGCTGGTCGTTACTTAAGCAGCTCTGATGTCATTTTCAGTCAACAGCAGGAGGCCAAATGGCCTCCAGTGAGATGGTTAAAAAAGATGTGGATTTAAGTCATATTCCACCACAAGCAATATTCATCAGAATAGCAAATAAAGCAGGCAAGATGATGAGGCTCCTTCAAGATTGGAGCAGACTGACCTTGACATCGCCGGCCTCCCACCAGCGTGTACCCCTTGTGGCACTCACAGGTGTACGAGCCCATGCTGTTGATACAGCGGCCTCTTTGACAGTTTGATGGCCTCTCGCACTCATTGATATCTGCGGGGACAATGGCGGCCTTTAAATCATGTACGGAGATACTGAGCTAAGCAAAGTCAATGATGAATTTTTATGTACACTATAAACTATTCCATGTCACAAAAAAAAAAAGGAGATGAATAATTCATGCCTTCGCAGTGGCTGCCTTCCTGCGTGCGCTGGTAGCCCGGGTAGCACTGACACTGAAAGGATCCCTCAGTATTGATGCAGCGGCCGTACGCGCACAGCCTGACATCCTCACACTCATCGATGTCTGGGCACACGGGATATGAGTGCAAAGTTCATTTGTCATTACATCTCCAGCTCAACACCACCATTAAATAATTGCTTAATGACTGACCAACGAGGCTCGAATAACTCTAAGTGACCATCTTTACCTCCATTCTAGGAAATCAGACCTACCTCTACAATAAGTGTGAGGATTTAGTAGAAACAATCAAAAAGTGAAGAATATAAAATAAAAAATAAAGAGTAACTAAAATAAAAAACTTAAAAAAAATGTTACTTTTAACTTTCTTTTTTTTCCCGAAGTCTAACTGTACTTAAACAATATTGCAGCGCCTAAACAAAGGCAAAGACCTTCTTGACAGATGGCTCCATTTCTTTTGTTGGTGCATCGCCTAGTGGCCAAAGGGCTGATGTTTTTTGTGTGTTTGAAAACATTCATTTAGTAGTTAGTGGGCTTTTTCATGACAATATTAGCATATGAAGCTTCATAACAGAAAGGAAAGTAAATTGAGAACTTCCCAAAAAGCACAAGGACTGTATCTTCGAGAATATGATCTCTCACGACAAACAATCTACGGCAGAGCGGTTCGATTTTAGGTGTTCAAATCTGAACCAGTAGGGGGCAGTCAAGCACAACGTGCGCCCAGTCTGCTTGTCAAGAAGAAGAAAATGAAGCATAAGAAGTTACTGACGTGATAGTACTTGATAGGTTGCTCCACTCTAAGTTTACTTTAGATTTATTATTATCAACTGTAAGTGACTTTAAGGACACTATCACATGTCCAATGTACGCATGACATTATTTATGAGTGAACTAAAAGATAGTTAGTGTTTGTTTACCTTAAATGGTAATGTGTAGCACGTCAATGCTAATTACAATAGCCATCCAATTAGCATAAATAAAGAGTAGTTACATCCAGTCACAATAACAAACAAAGTTAGTAGTTGTTTATTTTAAAGGGATTTGATAGTAACAACCCTAGAAAAAAATAAATAGTTGACTCACCACTGCAGCCTTTGCTGTCAACAGAGGGCAGGAAGCCCTCGTTGCACAGGCAGCGGTAAGTTCCAGGAAGGTTTTCACATCTCCCATTGGGGCAGATTCCAGGCTTCTGACACTCATTTATATCTGGGCAACACAAAATAAAATGATCTGTTCAGATTTTTTGGGGTGTTATAAATACAGCTGTAGATACAATTCAGATTCTCAAACTGATTTCTGCAATTTGTACTGACCATAACAGATGCCAGAGCGGGCTTCGTGACCAGGCAAGCAAGGAAGGCATTCATAGGAGCCGGCTGTGTTTTCACATTGCTCATTCGGGCAAGTGTCAGGATTCAAACACTCGTTTATATCTATTACAAAAAAAAAAAAAAAATCCAGCTCTAAAGAACTCATATTGGCACACACGGGTCATTCCAGAATTGGGGCATATTTCCCATCAGATTTTAAATAATAAACATAGTCTTTCAAAAAATAATTATTATTCAAGGAATGTGTGCCCTCAAAACATTTCTGCAACCCTGTTACCATAACATTTTTAACATAGTAGAAGCAGTGAATCACATGATACGCTAGGCTTGATATCATCAGTTAAAAAAAAAATGGGTAGAAAATCATGTTCTCTCTTCTATTTTTCATATTTTTATAACATTGTTAGCCTTACTTGAATGTTGCACGCCTATTATGCATGTACCGTAATTCCTCAAATACAAGATGAACTTTTTCTTCCCAAAAATGAAGGCCAAAATATATATATATATATATATATATATATATATATATATATATATATATATATATATATATATATATATATATATATATATATATATATATATATATATATATATATATATATATATATATATATATAGAATTACTTTGTGAAATGTGGATGCTGCTCAACTTTGGGTATTTATTGTAAATTTAACTCAAACCACGTCACGAGGAAATGGGGGGAAAAAAACAGCATCGAGCTCATTCAACCTTACAATAATGTGGAAAATCTGAAACGCACTTAACTTAATGCTCAACAAATATATAACTGACAGATATGAACACAAGAAAATATGAAGAGTTGACAAAAGATGAGCTTTATTCTATTTTGCTATAGTTTTTACCTTTCAAGAATTTTGAAGCTCAAATCCACCAATAATGGAATGAACAGCATAATGAATGTTTTGCTCTCTTTTACCTTCACAAACGGGTTGACGATGCGACCTGCTCTTAAAGCCGCTGTGGCATTCACATTTATAAGAGCCGGGCAAGTTAAGGCATTGGCCTCCAGCGCCACAGATGTCCCGCTTGGAGCACTCGTTCACATCTGCCCACGCAGAGAAACGAATTAATGACGTGACAAAAAAAATGGGTGATCGATCGTTACCCGGGCTGACTTACCCACACACTTGAGCCTCCCGTGCTGCACCATGTGTTTGTAGCCTTGGCGACAGTGGCATTTGTAACCGCCGTCTGTGTTGATGCAAAAGCCTCTGCCCTGACCGCACGGCTCCGACTCACATTCATTGTCATCTGGATAGGAATGGCCGCATATTACCTTTACACAGCACTGAGTGCATCAATACAAACTGATCTAGCATAAAATGTTGCCTACAGCAACTTAACCCTCCTTTTAAATTGCAGCTCAAATTGAAATTGAAAAGCTGCAGTTTTACATTACATCCGCTTTGCTTATGTATAATCAACACGATCATCAACAATGGCATTTGTATGCATTTTTTCTACAGTGCTTGTGTTGAATTTTAAAAAGAAACTAGGGAACCTTTTTGATAAATAAGCAAAAACCCAAATCAAAACGACCTAATAATATAGTGCTGTCTCCGAGCAAGCTTTTGAATAATCACACATGGGTCAAATTGACCCAGGATGTTATTACGATTCCAGAGTTTTTGATACTTTTGGACAATTTCACATATCTCTGGGTCATATGGACCCAGAGACATTATTTCTGTTCTGGATAAATGAACACAAGTCACTGGTTAAAACAAAACATCGGATTTGGATTATACACATTTCAGACACATTTGGGTGACTAAATACATCCCGGGTCAAAATGACCCAGAGACATTATTTCTGTTTTGGAGAAATGAACACACGTCACTGGTTAAAACAAAACATTGGATTTGGATTATACACATTTCAGACACATTTGGGTGACTAAATACATCCCGGGTCAAAATGACCCATGGACATTACGCATTGCTGTTCCTTGCAAACAGGAAGGTTAACAGAGGTAACGTTTCACCCAAGAGCATGATGCTCTGATGAGATTAAGCAGGATTTAACGCTCGAATGGATTTCCCATATTACATTTAAATCTGGTTTACAGATTAAATCTGGTTTGACATTTTCTGGCCTTGAATGCAGCACGTTGTAATGGGATTCAAAAAACACTTCAAACATTTTTTTGTAAGAAAAATGTGTGGCTTCACATTAATGATTGAATGATTGATGAACACTATTGGGCAGTAACTCATTTGTTAGGGACTTTGAAATAGCAGGTTTATGGATTAATTTTTTTTTTGGACAATAACAAATAACTACCAGTAATTGGTGCTAGTTGCTGCAGAGTTGTTTAGTATCCCCTTCACTTTGATGTTGGAATACAATACAAACTAAGCATCATGATCTTTGTATGTAAATTTAAAATATTATTTAATTAATTGAGCTCTTGTATTGGATCTGAGTTAGTGCACTGCAAAAAGTCCATTTTAAGAAAGTAAAAAAGACTTATTAAAAGAAAGATATTCTACTTTTGATCTAAAAAGGAAAAATATCTTGTGTAGCAAAAAAATCTGAAGAAAAAAATGCTTATTTCAGGATATTATAACTAGCATTTTCTTAGTAAGATTTCTTTGCTCAAAACATATTTTTTTCTCATAAAAAGATAAAAAGGTGATTTTGAACTTTGAGCTTAAGGCCAAGACTTTTCTTAATTTAGAGAATTGCAAAATCATACTCATAAGCATTGTTTTAGACATTTACAGCAAGACACCCATGTTTTGCTCTAATTTAAATTAAATTACATATTAAATTTCTTTTTACTTAAATCCACTGCATTGTACTCATTGTTTAAAAGTAAGTAGAATTTTTTTTTTTGGGGGGGGGATTGTTTTAAAATGGTAAATTTATTAACGATTCATTTAAGAAAATGCCTCTAGGTAAAGTTTGTTTGAACCAAGCAAAACTGGCATGAATTATTAAATTAATGGGAAAATGTTGCTTACATTCTACAGTATATTAGCACCATTTGCTTAAATCTCAGCTCAAACGGAAAAAAAAAAAACATTCTTAAGCTACATTTTGAAGAATTTATCCAGAACAAATTCTGACTTGTTTTTGCACTCTTAAAACCATTAGGGAAAAAAGTCCTGAATCACGGTTTCTTATCAAGAAAAAACTAACAAAAAAACTAATGAGAGAAAGCAGGTGGCAAAAAAGAAACAGGACACAATCTGCTGGAAGCAAAGGGATATGCATGCGTGTTTCCTCAGACGGCACTCCCCAAAAAGAGTCCAGGTGCGCGCCTCCTTGAAACCACCGTGGTCTCTTACCCTCACAGACGTTCCTCTGCGGGCTGAGACGGTAGCCAGGGTGGCAGTGACAGATGTGGCCGTTGGGGCTGTTCTCACATTCTCCGTGGCCACAAATGTTCCTGCTTAGCCTACATTCATCTGTCTCTGCTTCAGGGAGGGAACACACAACATACTAGTGGGCCAACATTCGCTGCTTAAGGTCCATGCATATACACTCACTGGGCACCTTGTTAGTCAACAATTAGGAGGTCGCTTTGATTTGACATCCGACCAAAAAAATAGGCCTGCTTCGCTATTTGCGTTTGGAGAGGGAAGTGATGATGGACAAGAATACCGTATTTTCCCCACTATAAGGCGCACCTAAAGCCTTTGATTTTCTTCAAAGCTGACAGTGAGCCTTATAATTTGGTGCGCTTTATACGCAAGTTTTCTTTTTCGGGGGATGAAAAAATAAAATAGCATAATCACCGTGTAAATTCTTCAGTTTTTACCTCTGCATTTCAGTTATTATTGTGTTTTTTACAATTAAAATTTTCATAACACCGCTTTTGAAAGTTTGATTTGCAATATATACTTCAATTTTGAAGCAATTTATATGGAGAGAAGAAGTTTTTGTAAAAGAAAGCACAATTTCATCAAATACATCCAAAAACTGTTTTTTAAATTCACAAAAGAATATATTTTATAATTTTCCGTTGCAATTTGATTAAAATTTTAAGATTAATATTTAATTGTAACATAATGATATTCTTTTAAACTCTTGATTCTTCTTTGCATTGATCTAAATAGTCTTTTAATGTAAGCAATCAATATTTTTTTCCCATTCTTCAGATAGTACTTTCCACAAATCATCTTTATTCTTAATTTCTAATTGTCTATTAAAAATGTTTGACAGACCTATCTGGTTGTTTTGTTGACATTCCCTTTAGCGCAACTCCATCTAGTGGATGCATAACTGAAGCCCAGCCACTACTGTAGCTTCTATTCTATGCGCCTTATAATGTGATGCCTCCTATATATGAAAACAGGTTTATTTGGGCCATTCATTGAAGGTGCGCCTCATAATCTTGTGTGCCTTATAATGCGGAGAATGCGGTACACCAGAACACTATCAGCACCCTGAATGATTAAATGACTCAATCCTAAATACATATTGTTTATGTTTGTTTTAAGGCTCTAGGCATGAAATCTCAGGTACTTATTTATAAGTTTTTTCAAATTTGTCCACCTGTTTGGCTAATGGTCTCTCTAAGAATGGCTGGTACTAAATGAATTAAGTACAAATTAATTACTTTAGGTAATTAAGAACTTAAGTCATCAATCACTTTATACATTCATCAATTACTTTAGGTACTTTAGGAATTGAGTACTTATGTGATTGGTCACTTTAGGAAATAAAGTACAGTGGACCTTCGGTTTATGATGTCCCTGCCTTGTGTTTTTCTTCACCTTACGATGTGGACCGCAATGCATTTTTTGTCCCCTCTATATGCCATTTCTTTCGGTTTACGACACATCCAACATGGCAGTCAGTGTGCGTGCGTGACCGCCATGTTGGCCGTGTCCGCGCTCATACGTCTATATGTGCATTTTGCTGCTTAATTCAAACTTGAATGGGTTAGCCATGGGTCCCTAGAGTGGTAGTGATGTTAAAGAGAGAAGTAAAAAGATTATTTATATGGAAACGAACCGGGAAATAATCAAGAAATATGAAGAAGGCTAAACTATCCTAGTCCAGTCTAAGCTACCCTCACTAGGGAATATGACCAAAACAAGCTCATCACTCACTCAAAGGTAAATAAATCCTTTCTATATTTTTTTATTTATGATGTTATTCAATTGTATACATGTATACTATATTTAAGTAGCACTTACTATACTATTTTGATACCAATTTTTACAATGTATATTCAATTTTGATGTTTTTACTTGGGAGTTTCCACCCATTAGCTATTTAACATAGGTTTAGATTCGCAGTACAATCCCAACCGCGGAACGGATTCATCTCGTAAACCGGGGGCCCACTGTAATCAATGACCTTAGTGTTTCATTAACATAGGTAATTAGATACTTTAGTACCCTTACACTGAAGTACCTCGGAGAAGCAATTATTTTAGTAACTAAAAGTAAAAAAGAAAAAGCATCTGGAAATGAATGTCTGGACACTTACAAATAAAAAAAACTGAAAAAAAGCATCCCTGTGGAGTTTTCAGTCATGTGTAGGCCACCCTTTATTTTCTCACCCTGAGCACTGCGGCAACACTGTTAAAATCGTTAAAAGCGAGCCTGTGTGGTCCCAAATGAAGTGACAGGTGAGTGTATATACATCCAGTCGAAAACCATCTTGAGATTTTCACTGGAGAGTGAACATGAACAGAATTCCTAAGCCTTGCTTTCTTGTAGGGATACACCGAATTTTGACCCACTGAAAATATTCGCCCAGAAATGGCCAAAAAAAAAAAAATGGGGGCCTAAATTTTTTTTTTTTTTAAATTATAAAATAATAATAATTCCGTTGTCATTGTATGATTTGGCACAAGTCTACAGCTTTAGCGTTAGCCGCTAACTACGTGGTACACGTGGGTGCATCTATATGCTGGTCTGTCATTTTAAACTCAGACAGAAAATGTCCATCAGTGCATTAAACGTTATTAACTGCAAATATTTAAACTATGTGGGCTTCTATAATCTATAAAAGCTCAAATATAGCAAGAAAAATGATGAACGTTAACTTCCTTTGAGATCTTACTAAAGTACATTAAATGGTCCATCTCAGCGGTAATGTTAACAATACCATAACAATAAGGCTTCTGTCTTCCACCTGCCTTTGTCATATCTAATTATTAGAACATTTTCCACAAAAAAAAATTTGCCCCCTTTAAACAGGTGTTAAGACACTAAATTACAGTAACAATATCTAAGCCATAGTACGCGGTTTTATTTCATTTTCAGTTTTTCATCATTCATTTTGGTAATGCAAGTGATGACGGAAGGGCTGTTAAAAATTAGCTGACAAACCATCGATTACAGTTAAACTTCCAAAAACGATGGACCGGCGAGGTAAGAGGCACCGACAGGACTGTAAATACTGTAATGGACCAAGAAAAAAAAAAGTTGAACGCCCACCTATGTATTTTTTTCAGTGTTCAGGCCAAGTGTCTCTTGTTTTTGGTTTTGGCCAAGCATTTTCATTTCGGTGCATCCCTACTTCCTTGTGCATTCAAACTGTCCATAGAGGCACAAGTAAGACCAAAAAAAATAAAAAAATAGCACAGAAAGCAGAAAAGACTGAAGCGGTAGGTAGCAACATTCCATTAGCAGCCTTGCCCAAACCAGTTGGCAGAGTAAAAAGAAAAAAAAAAATATTGGCGGGGGGAGGGGGGTGTTACGATTCATTTTTGTGTTAATACAAAAAAAAATGGTGTCTCTTTATATAATAACTAGCATGTAAGGGGGTATGAAATTGATGGTTGGATGAATGTAAAATTTGTGAGTGAGAGTGTATGATCAATGCTGATAACAATATCAACAGTACCTTAAGACTTGTTTAGTGGAATGCATATAATAAATGATTAAAAAACGACTTAGTTTTAAAAAAAAACTATATATTTGCATGCTAACATTAAAGGAATGTATTAGTAGTGTTAGCTTCTTATTTGTCAACTACTGACCCTTTGTTCTTTATCTTTAGGATGGAGGCCACTAAATTGAAACTAAATCAGACTTACGTGAGACTTTAGTCTGGGTTTCAAAGGGGTCATTGTCAGGGGTCATTCGGATGATTGTCGGAGGAGTGGGTTTGACAACTGCACGTAAAAGAGATCAAATATAAATATGAGAAAACACAGACACACTATATACTGAAGTAAAACAAATTGCAAACTTATTTTGTGCTAATGTGTTGCAAGTCTATCAATGTAGTCACAATTTGGAAAATTTCATATTTTCAAAAATCTATAGTATAGGTTGGTCCACACACAGTGTTATTTTTCCAACCTATAGACAAATGTCAAATGTTAAAAATTTCTTGCTAACTTTTCCCATGCGATGCAAATGGTTGACCAAACTTGCAATTTTTAGGATGTCCTAAAAAATATGATTGTCATTAATGTAATCAATCAAATAGCAAATTCAAACTACATATAAAAATATGTATTTTAAGCTAAACATAGTTATGACCAGTAATGATGATGACACACAGTAATAGGGCTGGGTAATATGAACCCCCACACCCCCCCAAAAAATAACCTAAGTAATAAACTCATCATCTAAATAAGGTTTTTATTTATTGAGAAATGATGCAATAATGAAATCAAATCATAGTTTGTGTAACAAAAAGCTAGTTATTTATACAGCTTGAGCATAACTTTCTTAAATGCCACAATTAGGTAGTTAATAACTAGAGTAAATATCATGGAAAACCTCAATTGGACATTTTGCAAATTAATTCAATTTATTGCCAGCCCTACACAGAGATAGTAATTAATAGAAATGTTTGATACTGTTTTATTTTTCAGATTATACTCAACTCTTGGCTAATCATCATCATCAATACCAAAACTACCGGTATGCACCGATCCCACTAATACTTTTGATTTGCAAAATCTCCACCCAAAACCAGACATCATTTTAAAGAACGGCCCATATATTCCAAAACCAATACTTGGTGTCAATGCTTGCCCATGCCGAGAAATAAATTCTCAATAACGTTTTTGAATGCAAAAAGGCAAAATGCATGAAGACACATTTTGCCTTGATTTGATTTTTTTTTTGCACTGCAAAACTGCAAAACTCAGAGTATTTCAGTCTTTTTCAACATAATTTTGTAACGCTACGAAAATAAATTCCATTCTTGAGTGCGTTTGCAGTATACATGTAGAAACGTTAATACGGACGAGGGCAGTTTACCAGGAATACGAGGACTGTGCGAGGTGGTCGTAGCGGGTTGCACAGCAGTTGTTGTCTCTGGATGAGAGCAAAAAAGAATATTAGAATTGGGATTGTGAGAACAAGCAATGCTAAGAAAAGACTATTTACCTTCCTTCTCAGGCTTGCGAGGGTAGGGCATCGGGGGGAAGGCCACAGTTTCTCGAATATTTTGGAGAAAATAGCCTTTGCCCGCAGGGCAGATCTTACTGAAGGCCACTGAGAATCAAGTTCGAAGAAAAATGGAGCACTTGGTTGAAATTCGACTAAGACAGCAGGTTGACTTGACAAAGATGATTAAATGTTTGATTAGACAGATGTTGTTAACTTTACTAGCAAGCAGCTAGCACTAGTTTCGAAGGTTTTGTTGACTTATTGAGCTAAATTAGCTAAACAACTGAGAATATAAGGAGGTGAAGGACTGAGAATACAGGGTACGTTAAAACAGCGGGGCGTGGTTCAAAATGACGATTTTTTTGCGAGGTAGCTTGTTCTGTAGGTTATTGTGTGGTGGGTTTATTTTTGAGAGTTCTGTTCTTTTCTGTTTGCATACTTCCTGTTAAGCTCGTGTCACCCCGCGTTAGTTTTGATTTGGTCCACCTGTCTGCATCTACCTCGTGTGTCCACCAATCGGCTTCCTCTGCCGATAGTATACTTCCCAGCTGTCGCGCGTCTGTGATTAGTGTGTGTGTTTATATAAACCCAGTTTTTATTATAGCCTTTGCCAGCTCAAAGCCGCAAAGCAGTCGCATGTCACCAGTCGTTAGTCTCCATTCCCTAATCACCTGTCACTCGCCTCCCGTCTGTGTATCCACGTGCTCACCTGCCTGTTAGTATTTTTCCATTTTTCGACTGTGCCCTTTTGGAGTTTTTGCCATCCTGCTTGTTCCGTCACTGTTCTTATCTGCCTGTTGACCATTAAACATGGACAATCATCCACACTCTTGGCTTCGGAGCCTATCTGCTTTTTGGTCCTCATCAAGCCAGCGTTCCTCCCCGCTGCGCCACCCAACCATGACAGTGCTGATATTTCCAAATAAATGTGACCTGTATATGACTTGTGCGTGAAGGCTAAACAGCCCAAAAGTGTCCTGCATATGCATTGAAGATCGGGCGTGCTTAACGTAGTGTTTCTGGCCGAAATGGCCGAATGGAGTCCCCGGCTATGTTGAAATGGCTTTGATACAGAAGCCAGAATATTTTCAATCAACTCTCACAACTGGCTCTCACGCCATTGAGTTGATTCTGCCTCGTCCGGCATTGTCATTTTTCTAAACTGCTCCCACCTTTTTTGAGCACACGTGTGATGTTTGCCGCTTGTTGGAGGCGACCTGGACATTCGGACTGAAGTCATACTTATGTGACAAAAAATCAGATCATGATCAATTTCATGACCACATAGCCAAGTGACCTGGGTCGCATTCGAAAGATTTCGATCTGTGTCATTCAATCTGCCATCAGAAGATCAGATACTGGTCGGGCAATGGCAAAAAAATCGGAATTGGATCACTTTAAACTGTGGCCTGAACATAGCCAAAGTGTGTGTCTGCGTTAGCCACGGGCCATCTTTGCGTCCTCACCTGTGCCCACCTGCGGACAAAGCTCACAGTTGCGCCCCCAGGCCTTGCCCACCGTGCAGCAGCACATGTCCTTGGTGAGCTGGGTGGGCAGGGCGTGCTCGCAGCCCCTGACGTCGGACGCCATCAGGAAGCACTGCGCCATCTCGGCCGGAGATTCTAAACGAAAACGGAGCATCGTTACTTCCATGAGGACTAAAAGGTGGCTGTTGGACCGTTTTAGCGACTTCTCAACTCACCGACACATCGATTCCTCTCCAGGACAAAACCGGCCTTGCAGGAGCATTTGAAGCTCCCCAGAGTGTTCAAACAATCACCATTCTGACAGATACCCTGCATGGAGCACTCGTTGATATCTTCAAGGCCGAGCAGCAGGGGAGTAAAAACATGGCAATGTTACTTAGATACATAGTGGGATATGGGCTCTATTTACTGATGGGAAATTAGAGAGTACAGTTCTGGTAAGTACAGTGAAAGTTGTCAAGTTGTTACGGGTCAAGTCTCCAGGTTGTTGAGATTTCAAAACATGTTTGGAAAAATAATATCGGAATGGAAATAAACGTTCCAGAGTGAATCTGGAGGAAAGATGGATGGATGGATGGATGGATGGATGGATGGATGGATGGATGGATGGATGGATGGAGTGTGCAGCAAATGAAGCAAATCATCATATCTTGAGGCACTATCAATTACGTCATATGAAAATACAGTATGTAAATTGACCTCCCCGAAAAAGTGTGCGACCAAATCCTGTGCAGTGCAACCAATCGGAAAAGTGCGCAGCACCAGTTCTACCAGAGGTTATTGTAGAGCCGTGTATAGTGACTCTAACAATTTAGAGATGTTCAATCTTGAAAACTTGGCTCTACACTTGCATTTGTTTAAAGCAAACCTTGTCTCTCACCCACGACATCCGGATTTTGGCCTGTTTTACTGTTGCTTCACCAATTTAGATTCAGTTGAGATGGTGATGAGAAAAAGGATTGCTCAATAGGAGTTCCACTTTATATAAATGATACAAATATGAAAATAAAATAAAAGGGCCAGCAATGGAGCTGCCATTAATCAATCAGCTGTTTGCAGTCAGTGTTACCTTGACAGTGTGTGCTGTTGAACCTTTTATAGCCTTGCGGGCAGGTTGATCCGTAATCTTCTACAATTGTCTGCTTGACAGAAGCATCTGAGGACACAGCAAAGGGCACACGTATAAACATAGCATCAAGAGACCTTTGAAAAATAAACATTTAAGTGACTCATTAACACCTCTCAGTTTAGTCTATGCATAAAATAGAGCATAAAAGCATATTGCTTTGCAGCAACGTGGCAATTAAGTCTATTTCCCAAAATAATCAAATTACCTCCAATAAACCTTTCCTAGTTTGAGGCAACGGCAATGAGCATAAAACGACAAACACGCCTCATTTTAGCGCCAGCGTGTATTTTTGACACTGTGTTGTTACGACGTCTGAGTAATTGCAGCTGTCAAATCCAGTGAAAGATTTCAAGCCGCATTTTACATCTTAACAAACTACTTTGTTTCTCTCTTTTTCTCTAATGATAGCTTTTATGAGCCCTTGTGTTCAGAAAGTCCGCTCTCACAATACAATGAAGAATTCTTGAAATGCGGTTTAAAAGTTTTAACAGTTGCATTAGTCTCCTTCGTTACGTGTTTCCAACCTAGCTGGATTTCATGCAACTAAAGGCAGTAAAAAGATAAGTGGCACTTTTAGACAGTTGCGGGTGGACTGAGCAGGAATATTTTGAACGTAAACTAGGAGGTAAAAAGTGAGATCAAAGCGTACATTGTGAGTAGGAGAGTCGAAAATAAAAGAGATAGATAAATATGGATGGAAAAAAGCAAAAAGGACTAGGGGCTGTGGTCTAAATTCGAACCAGACGTACAGTATCGGGTTCTGGTCAAAGGCAGTATTGTGTGACTCAATGCCGAGAGCTGGAATAATAGTTGAGTGGAAAGAATGCGGAGCCAACATTTTGTTGAAATTCAACCTTGGGCGATGTGATGACAGTCCTGCACTGGGCAGGCGCAAAGGAACATGAGGCTACAGAAGAGCCTTATTTTCCCACATTCTCCTCCTCTGTCTCACTGTCTGCGTGTGTGTCATCCTATAATTGAATCTGCTTTCTCCTCCCTAGCTTTCATGTTCACTGCTATCAAATCCATATTTCAAAGTTGAAAGGTGCAACTTGCTGGGAATGTCTGACATCTTTTGGGCTGAATAAACAATCATTTGACCCCGCACACACAAGATGCATATCAGGAGATGGATCGCATACATGCTTTTTTTTTTTTTTTACACACTGTAAATATGGCCGTTGTTTTGATCCAAGAAATGTACCAAAACCAACATTTATCACACTTACCAAAACGTACATATATATATATATATATATATATATATATATATATATATATATATATATATATATATATATACACACACCGTATTTTCCGCACAATAAGGCGCACCTAAAAGTTTTTTTTTAAAAGCTGATGGTGCGCCTTATAATTAGGTGTGCCTTACATATGGATCAATATTGAGATTGGGATTCGTAGATGGGGAATGAACTGATAAAGTAAGCGTTACCTGTTTACACTTGAACAAGATTGGTCATACTGACATTGAGTTATTATGCTATTGAGAGTTTAGAGTTATTATTTGAGTTATTATTGTTATTACTTTGAGTATTACTATATTGTGATTGAAAAAGTTTTAAAATATGTCATTAATTGAGGGTGCGCCTCATATATGGAAAAAGTTTTAAAATATGTCATCAATTGAGGGTGCGCCTTATAATCCGGTGCGCCTTATGTATGGAAAAAGTTTTAAAATATGTCATTAATTGAGGGTGCGCCTTATAATCCGGTGCGCCTTACAGTGCTGAAAATACGGTAAGTATAATATATGGTTACGTAAGGTGCTCATGCAAAATCCAATACATTTGTTTTTATTTGGCTAATTTAACTGCAGTGCAAGACAAGGCCAAACACATTGTTAAAGGCAAACTTTTTTTACAGAGCTCATTAGACTGTGCAGGTGCACCTAATGCAGCTGCCAGTGAGTGCTGTGCTGACTGAAAAAAGATAAATATGATGGGAAATGTACTTTTTGTTGTTTGTATATAACTCCCTGGTCTGCCTGTCCACTAGTGCTGGGTGATAATATCGATATATTGTGAAACTAAGTGATTGCATTGCAATGCGGCATTCAGTTTCGTAATATTTCGTTTTTTAAATCAATCCGCTCCGGAGTGGCTTTCGTATCATGATCGTTGTCATATTATGAATTGTGTACATGTAAGTCACACCAAACGCTTTTAAAACACCACATTAAATGTTAAATACATGACCTTTCGAGTGAGGTGACGTTCCAAAGTAAAATGCAATGCACGTATGTACTGAAAGGCTTACGCGGGAGTTTGGGGCACTGGTAACACTTGTTTTGCCCCCATGAGTTGCCCACGCTGCCACAGCAGTCCTCCTGGTTGGTCAGAACGGGAAGCGGGGTGCTATTGCACTAAAGCAAGCAGACAAACAATTCAAGACGCCATCCCTTGCTCGCCGTTTCTCTAGTCATGTGATCGAACTCACCGCTTGTTTGGGTGTGGTCTCCTGGAAGCAGCGGCCCTTGGGCTTGTGTCGCGTGGGCGGTGGGCGTGGGCCCGCCTTCTGGGGAGCTTTGCCGTCTGCTTGGTCTATAGGCTGAATGACCACAGACGTGTCTGGTGTGTGATGAACTCTCAAGTTTATCTGCACTGAAAACAAAAGCAGGACATTACCGCATTTTTCGACTCGTGGGGCTCACCGGATGATAGGAAACTTTCATATACAGGGCAAATCAGTTTCAAAGGGACTTTATAGCCCATTAACTCATTCAAACTCAAAGATGGATTTTTACTGTCCATACCGTTTTAGATGAATTAGATATTCAATCCCAGGTATTCTGTCTGTCTATTCAACATTCCATCCATCCCTTTAACTCATTCACTGCCACTGATGGCTAAAGTTGTCATCCATCCATCCATTTTCTATAGCCGCTTATCCTCACAAGTGTCGCAGGCTTGCT
Source organism: Hippichthys cyanospilos (assembly GCF_059441005.1). NCBI lineage: Eukaryota > Metazoa > Chordata > Actinopteri > Syngnathiformes > Syngnathidae > Hippichthys > Hippichthys cyanospilos. Next base: position 11,951,960 of record NC_142386.1, on the reverse strand, counting down.
GGTGCCTATCCCAGCAATCTACGGGCAATAGGCGGAGGACACCCTGAACTAGTTGCCAGCAAATCACAAGGCACACAGGGACGAACAACCGTTCACGCACCCAATCACACCTAAGGACAATTTAGAGTGTCCAATATACCTGCTATGCGTGTTTTTTGGAATGTGGGAGGAAGCTGGAGTGCCCGGAGAGAACCCACGCGGGCTCGGGGAGAAAATGCAAACTCCACACAGGAAGGCCAGAGCAAGGTGGATCCCTGAACTGTGACTTGCTAACCACTCTTCCACGAGCCGCGTAGTTAGAAACCAATTTTTGAATTATTTGCAGGCTCTTTAACTCCCTCATTAAGACATTGATGGCTACTGATTTACAATATTAAGCTAAGTTTACAAAAAATTGAATGCAAAGAAAGGGCTACTAGTTTACCATACAAAGATGAGGCTTCATTGCCAATGCGACAATGTCAATTAAACATTGACTCTAAATTACGTATGACGTAGAAAAGCTAGTACCTTCAGAGGAGTGCTGACCCGGCTGGGCGAACGGTATGGAGAAGACCGAGTGCGACTGAGTCAACTGGGTCCGTCCCAGGCTGGCTTGCTCCAGCAGTTTCTGACCGTCGGGCTTTAAGGACATGGGATAGACGGGTTGTTTGTTGCCTCGCGCCGCCTGAACCCGCTGCGGGAGCCGCAGAGGAAACTGGCACAGTCGACCCGTGAAGCCCGGCGGGCAGAGGCAGTGCTTCCTGGAGCTGCATACGCCGCCATTCAAGCAGGTGAGGGGACACACGACTGGGGAAACACACAGGGACGACCACACAAAATTTGATCAAGTCTATCAACATTATAAGAGGGTGTGGTATCATAGTAAAAGTGTATGGCGTCTACAATCCATTTTAAGATATTAAAAAAAATAAAAAATGTCTAGTAATAAGAAATATATTCCTTTTTTGTCTAGAAAGGAAACGTATCTTTTGGAGCAAAAAATCTTAAGAATGCTCATTTCAAGATATTAAAGCCTGCATTTTCTCAAAATGTCTTTGCTTAAAACGCTTATATATTTTCTCATAATATGATAACAAATGATAGACGAAAAAATTATTATTATAAGAACCCTTACACATAAGCATTGCTTTAAGCATTTACAGCAAGAGACTGTTTCGACTCTGTAATTTAAGTTCAATTACGTATTACAATGTTTTACTTCACTACTTTATTGTAGTTATTTTTGTTGTTGTTCATAAAGTCATCAGAAAAAAATGGGGGCTGTCCTGTTTTAAAATTACAGCTTGGTATCTTTTGAAGAAAAATCTAATAATAGCTCACTTAAGAACACGCAGAAACACTTGAAAATTATTGCTTCAATTAAGCAAAACTGGCCTCAATTTTCAAATCAATGAGAACATATTGCTTACATTTTAAAGTCTATTAGGACCATTTTACAGGCTTAATTTTTTAAGCAACATTTGAAAAAATGATTGAGAAGTTGTCATCTCCCAACTAGAGGCTGTGGGTTGGATCCTACGACCATTGTGACCCTGTCGATGTGTCCTTGAACAAGACACTGAAGCTCTAGTTCACTGGTGTCAAACTCAAGGCCCGGGGGCCAGATCCGGCCCGCCACATCATTTTATGTGGCCCACAAATGACTAATTATGACTTCAAATTTCTGACTAAATAGCAAATTTTGCATGTTTTCTTCAACTATTACACATTTTTTGTTACCAATACCCCTTTTGAACAGTTTTTAGCGGCCTCTGTTTTCAAAATGTGTAAAATTAATTTCATTTCACATTCTCAATGGCCCTCCGACAGAAACTATAACTACAATGTGGCCTATGATAAAAATGAGTTTGACACCCATGCTCTAGTTGCTGCACGATCGAATGATCAATGAGTATTCAGTGTAAAGCGATGTAAGTAGCCAAGGTAGAAAAGCACTATAGAAATGCTAGTCCTTACCATTAAGTAAGATTTTTTTTTTAAAATTTACCTCGATTGAGAAATTTCTCAATCTGACTTTTATTTGCATATTGCTTAAATGATAATTTCTGGTGATCTTAGTTTTGCACTCAAAGAATTGCTACTACAAAAAGATGAAAAAGTGCTTTTAATCTTGCGTTTTAAGGCAAGAAAAATATCGAACAGATTTTTTTTGCTTAAAACGACAAGAATAACAAAAGCCACATTTTTCTTTTTTTGTTTTTAGTCCTGCATTTTTTGCAGCATGTCCTTTTCTGCAGATCTCAACACCAGCAAAACATTGAGCAATTTGACAACATAAAAGTCAGATTGAGGCAATTTTCAGGGAAAAAAAAAAAAAAACTTCCTGGACTAGCAGGTTCCTACAGCCAATCAGAAGCAAATTCTTGGCAGGGTAGAAGATGCTGATGTCACTGATGTGTTTAACAGCCTTAATGGGGGAAGCCTATCCCATTCTCTAAGAATGTATGGGAAAACGAGGTTCATGGCTTAGCCAGGAATCGCTGCAAATGTATATAGTCTCCGTTTTGTACCTACAACCTGTTGAAGGGGGGCATCTCAAGAAAAAGAGAAGAACAAGTAAACAAGCTTTTGTAACAGTTTCACTTTCACACCACACCACTATACATGTGGACTAACAAGTATTTTCATTTCATTGCTTTACATTGCAAAAGACAAAGAGGAAAGCATCCACATGGGAACAATTAAGGGCGCACTGCCAGCGAGTCTGGACTGTGGGCTAATTATGGGTCTGGATCACTGTAAACACAGCAAGAACATCCTCAGAACAAGAAAGACAAAAGGCAACAAATCTGAATGGGTCTCAATAAAATAGTAAGCCAGCACGCTGGAAAAGTTTATTGTGCGGAAACTATCTAAAAGTCCAAAATTATTATAAATCCGAAATGAATTCACGCATGTTTACTGAATGGAATAAAACACTGGTTGTTTATTTACCGTTAGGTGTTCATGAGCTCTTAACAAATGCATTTTAAAACTAACAATTGATAGTAATAATAGTAATATTTATATTATAGTATTAATAATTTATATTATAGTATTAATGATTTGTATAAAACTTGGATTATATGGCAGTTGTTCACAATTTTATTCTATTTTTTTTTTTAACAATGTACCCCCTGTGAATTTTTTTTCAGCCTCTTGGGTGGAGAGGGGGGGTGCATTTTGTATTCAGCTCCTCTAAAAAGAAGTCAGTACAATCTAGCAATATGTTGCTTCAAGTTCCAATTAATTTACTCCTAATTTAAAAAGAAGAATATATTTATATATATATATATATATATATATATATATATATATATATATATATATATATATATATATATATATATATATATATATATATATATATGTATATATATATTCACTATATATATTCACTACACCGCAGAGGCGGCCGAAAATGCATCAGATAAAAAATATAAATCCTTATCTAAACCACAAATATTTTTGACCAACTGACCTGTTTGACGCTGAAATATTAAATCAATAAATAATAATACATGTAAATTGATCTGGAACATTAACAGAGGACCAATATTTTACACCAATATTTGACAATATGTTGACAATATGTTGACAATATTCAACACCAATATTTTAAACATTTTAACCTGAAGAAAAAGGTATAAAACGTGCTGATTTTTTTTCTCAAAGCTGCATCAATCAATGTCATTTAAAAAAAAAATGTTGACAGCATTTTTAAAAGATTGTAACTTCAGCAGAGACTTTGACAAGAAGAGTACCACCTGGTGCCTGGATGTGCAATTACACTTCACAAGGCAAAAGCAAAGCCTGTTCCCTGGGGTCATATACGGCCCCCCTGGCATCACATCGCACCCCCCTAACTATTTGAGAAGAACTGCACTAAAAGAAGGTGACAGTGCATAACCACCATGCAGGCAGCGACATGCAGCATGAATGAGCTCGAGCATGATAGGAAGTAGGTGAGTAGTACGCACACACACACACATGCATTCGCACACACTCACACACAGGAATAATTTTTGGCAGACATCCTCAGACATAAGAGCTTCACAATCAGGCTGCGATTACACTTTTCATCCAAGTTGGGAACTGGGAAAGACGCGGGGGAGGAAAATTACGATAACAGACGCATGTGCAAGCCAAAAGAGCCTCTTTCCCCCCTTCCAAATGTTACACAATGTCACACGATCCCACACAAAGCCACAGAGACTGGAGTCAGGAAGAGTGAAGCTGAAGCCCGGTCCGACTCGAAAAAGACCAGAAGACATTTTTCAGAAAGTAGAAGAGTCGGGAGCAACGTCCCTTTAATGAAAGCCAAAGGGAGATGGAGAGGTTATCAAGTAGTTCAGGGTAGTTAGTATTACTCCAGTCTGCGCCGTGGGACTTTTGAATTCATCTACAGTGCTACCTCTACTTACAAACAAAAAAAAAATCAGGTTAGGAAACACCTCTGTGAGAAAAATATTGTATTGTATAAGTTACGAAAGAAAATTCAGTATACAAAAGGCGACATTGTAGGTGTATAACAATGAGACACGCCATCACAACCTGCAATGTCTATTTGTAACAGTTTTTCATATTACCTTATAATTTATTAAGATGACAGCCTGTCTAATAAAGAGACACTAGTTTTTTGCACCGATTTATTTCTGTGGTCTTGTACTTTTCATCTTGACATGCTTCATTCACACTGCGCACTAACAGTTCACACTGCGCAGAACTAACAGAACTAACAAAACATACAAACAAACATACTAACAAACATAAAATAAAACATTAGCTATGGTTAACATTGTACGTATTCACATAAAAACACATACTACTTGAGTTGTCACGTCTGACGTTAGCGTCGTTAGCACGTCGTTAGCGCTTTAGCTAGTGGACAGAATGTTGTCACACAGGAAGCTGGAAATGATAAAAAAATAAATATTATTGCTTATGTAGACTTGTAAATGATGGACCATTGGAAATGTAAAATAAAAACGTAAAAATCTCTGCACTTTTCACCAGCACAAGGCAAACAAAAGAACTGAATTTATGTTGCCAACTGCTACAGTTAATATGATTTATGTAAAGGGTTTAGGAGCATATTTTTAATCCTTTACAGAATGTATTTTGAATTCTGTACTTATTATGCACTTGTTACGATTTTTGATGCATTTTTATAATTTACTAGTATTATTTAAATGGTTTAGGAACATTTTTTGGATTAGGCTATTTACGTGTAAAAAGCGTCTCAACTTTTAAAAAAAAATCACATTACGAAATGACTTCCGGAACAAATTAATTTCGTAAGTAGAAGCACCACTGTATTTGCTACAGTTTATTCTTTTATCCAGGGTCATGGATGTGCTGCAGGGTACTTCAGCTAACTTTGGGGCAAGGAGTTGGTTATGCCATGGACTGATTGTAATCAATCACAGGACCTGTTATATACTGTAGACAAACGAGCATTTGCGTTCAGATTCCCATCTATCGGCAGTTTAGAGGCTTCAGTTAATAAAAGCAAGCTCATATTAGCATTTGGACAATTCCTAAATACGGAATAGAATGTGTACATATTTATACCATGAATAAATACATTACATTTGTTAGGCATGGCCAATCAATCAGCAGATTATGAACATTAGGAACACTGGCGTCATTATTTATTACACATGCATCAAACTGGCATTTAAACAAGGGTGTGTAGACTTATTATACTCACAGAATTTTGTTTATGTTACAGTTTACAGTATATAATTAGATGAAAGGCCAACAACTTCAGTTCCTGTTCTTCTCCTTTCCACCAAAGCTGTTCAGTCCATTTCTACAGTAGCAACCACTTGCGGTTTCAATATTGTAAATAATTAAAACCCAGTTAACTGTCAGCAACAGCTTTATTAAGGAAAAAAAAAAGTTTCCATCTTGTCTATATTATGCTGCGAATTGGATTTGTTGATCTTTGAGGCTGCAGGACTGACATGTTTATGATTGATAATCCTTGATGATTTATATGTTATCAAGTAATTCCTCACTTTACATAGTGGTGATAAAAGGTTTTGTTATTAAATAGCTTTGCCTGCCAAAGAAATGGAGGGTGCGATCTGCTTTCGCATGGCGTGCAACTACTAAATTAGCCTAAAATTTTCCCATAACAGGAAGACATTCTCTTCATCAGCACAGAAGTTATGATCATCCCATGCGCATTAACTTCCTTTTTTTTTTTCCTAGTCTAGAGGACTACGCCACGCCTTTGTCTTTAAAGATCCAACGCATTCCTGAGACGGGTTGTTATTAAAAATCAAATACAGTACTCCTACGAACTATGCGATTGTGTGAAGTCGCGGAGGCGGGACAGGGGCTTTCTTAGATGGCGTAATAATGGGACGATACAGCAATGATTTCATTTTCCACAAAGCCTGGACAATGGAAAGAGATTACAAAGCGCAGTGGTTGCAACTCGCCCTTCTCCACCTTCATACATCCATGTCGTTGTTTGACATGTGGTTTCAGTTAGGCCATTAAAAGTTTTGTCATGCTCTGGCAGAGAGGAAATGTAGGATTTTTACTGGCCCGACAAAAAAGGATTTTCTCGTGTGCTTTACGGCATATACTATAAGGGAAAGCACTCTCTTTGAATGTTCCGCAGCAGCTTAGACTAAAGTGTGGTGAGACATAAAGTGTCATTGGAAAAATGACCTAAAAAGCATGCCGTAGATTGAGGCAATGAAGAAAGAAAGAGAATAATGTGATATCTGGAGCTTGTGATGACCTGTCGCATTCCACAGACACAAAACAGTCAATGGAAATGAACAAGATTTTTGGATGAAAAAAAATGCAAATGAACGGGAAGAGTTGACAGCTGGGAGAAAGGAAGGGATGACGGAAGGAAAGACAGAAGCAAATAATAGGAAAAAGGAATGGAAGAAAGGGTTGTGGAAAAAATAGGAAGCGGGGCAGAGTGCAAAAAATGAAAAAAAGAACAGATACAGAAGAGAAAGAGGGAGGAGAAGGTGGAGAAGAGACAGAGAAAAAGAAGTGGGAGAAGAAGAAACACAAAAAGAGGGAGAAAAAGGGAAAGTAAAGGAAACATAAGAGTAACGAAAGAGAAATAAAAGAAAAAGTAATAACGTAGATAAATAACAAAGATAAAGAAATAAAGGAAAGAAAATGTAACAAAGAAAGAAAGAGAAACATAAGAGACAAAGAAATATAAGAAATAAATCTGACAAAAAAGTAAAGAAATAAAACAAAAGTGAAAAAGAGAAACATAAAAAGAAAATAGACACCAGACAAATAAATATAAAAAATCAAAGACACAAAAATGAAAGAAAAAAAAGGAAACACAAGAAATCAAATAGACAAAAAAGAAAAAAGAAACATAAAAGAAAAAAATAAACACCGATAGAAAATAGACGAAAAGAATAAAGTAACAGAAAGAAAAAAAAGAAACCCAGAAGAAAATTGTCAAAAAAATATAAGAAATAAAATAAACAAAAAGAAAAAAGTAAGTCACAAAAGAAAGAAAGAAAGAAAGAAATGTAAGGTTGGCCTGCGAGTGGCGTGTGACGCGACCACCCAGTGGCTGATGTCTGTGTATGACGCACAGTCATAAGGCCCCCCCCCACACACACACACATATACACACCCCACCCTCCCCAACAGCGTTGTTCCAGCCACAGCCGCACCCTTCCCACACAAAAACAACAAATTAGACACCACAAAAACACACAGTAAAAAAAAAGTTGCATATACAGCAAAGTGCAGCAAACGCACGCACACAGTGACATGAAGTGTCCCCTCCACAGTGGCACAAAAACGCATAAGCCCCGCCCCCAATCAGAGGAATCAGACTGTCAAATAACAATGACGCCACTTGAGTGACTTTGTAATTTACGGGGCTGTCTCAACCGACAAAGCAAGCAAGCAACCCACACGCAGATTAAATATAGACACGGCTTCTCTTTTGGACTGCATTGCACACTTCTGCTCTTGGCAGCGCACACGCACACCCGCGCTCACATTTTGTCTGTATGTTTTCCACACTGCCAGCGTCGTTTTCATATTATTGGCCAGCAACTGATGCGCTACGCACATGCTGACAGCATTTATGCTAAAGCAGGACACAGTAACGGTATAAGATGCTACTTTTTCCTCACGCTTTGAACCCTGCGGCTGATAGTCCAGTGCGACATCGCCGCAGTTTTTTACTGTACAGGGGGCAATCTCCAAACAAACAAAGGGAGATGAAGAAGATGCTATCAAAGTATTGATAATGAGTTCAAACTGAGATTTTCCTCGCCCACAGGGGGCACTCTCCAAGAGTCAATGCAAACAGGCACGTTAGTGTTGTGTTGGTGCAGTATTCTCACACTCCGATTGCGTTGGTGGTGTGTTATGGTAAAAATATGTTGGTGCTGCTCTTAAACATGCAAGCAAGACATGATGTTGAAGGCAACTTGAAAAAAAATTCCCTTTTAACTAAAATTGATAGTTTATTGTTTATAATTAGATGTGCTTTACAGACCCAAACACACACACACACACACACACACACACACACACACACACACACACACACACACACACACACATACAAATATATATATACTGTATATATATATATATATATATATATATATATATATATATATATATATATATATATATATATATATATATATATATATATATATATATATCTCACATAAAAGGTTTGCTGGAAGAATTTAGAAGAAATTTCACCAAACGTACTATAATATTATCATTTAAGTAAAGGTCCTGTTTTTCAAAACAAACCTTTTACATGATGTTTAATTATTTACTTGCATTCCTGAAGACAAAAATGTTTTAGTAGCTGAATGTGATGAGAGCACGGTAGCCTAGTGGTTACATAAAAAAAAAAAAAAAAAAAATACCCTAATAGCAGTGTCTAAATTGTTATGGTCATAAGTGTGACAGTAGAAAACAGCCGTCTATTTTTGTACACACTCACGACGGCGCATACTGCACTGGGGTTGTCCCTTCGGAGGAAATAGTTTGGCGCATAACCTCCGGATGAATGAAACAGAACAAATATAGCCCTAATGAGCTTTACAAGTGCTCAACGGGGGTTTGACTCGCTCTCTGTTAGCAGGCATAAAGCTACGCTAAGCTAACGGTTCTTATTGGAGAGCAATGCGACCGCTCGAAGCATCTGTCTAAAGGCGTCAAACTATCACTTTTGCATGGGACAACACTGTCATCAACTTATCCCTTTACAGTCCTTGTTGGCTCAGCGTTGACTCGGTTTTATCTTTGAATGGCTTTGCTGGCGCTGCTGTATGCACTTTTAGAGACAATTACACGGATTGCAAACTTTTCAATGACTGGATACATATAAACAGACACAACTAAATTTTTGTGGAGTACTACTGACTCAAAATCATAATGAACAAAAACAATTACATGATGTGCATTTTGAACAAGCATAAAACTGTATTAGGTTTGTTAGCTTAAATGCTAGCAGGTATTGAGAAACAGAAATGGGAATTGGAATCAAACAAACAGAAGTCATTGTGAGTACCTCGGCTAAAAAAAATTGCTCGAGGCTTTTATTCTCGCCTTGGATACCCGTCTAATATTGTACACGCCTAAAAATATGTCAAGCCAGTCATGGCAACAATTGTTAAAGCAAGCGATGAGAAGGCCAACCTCAAAATAAACCTTAGTTTACCAAACAAATATATGGACACCAATGGGCACCACTTTTTTTAAGAAGAGGAAGAAGAAACAGTTTGTAATGGCGTAACAGCATGACCAGTTTTTCTACAGCGGATGTTGCTCATGAGTCCGGTTACTAAAAACACAACGCTGTCCTGAAATCACGTTCAATCGCCAATTCAATCAACTAACAAATGCCTTAATAATTACATTGACCTCCGACAAGATATGGCTCCATTATGGCGTCGTTATAGCTACGTCTAGCATAAATTAGCTGCTAGCTAGCAGGACTTGAGTGCTCAATATAAGCTGGTGTGATAGACGTAAATGACTGTGTACACTGATGCTGAGAGGCTGACACACTCGCCCGTCCTTACAGATCACTTTCGAACAAACAGTGCTAACCCAATTGTGCTTTATCAGCAGGCAAAATCATTTCATAGATCAACATTTATGAATTTGTGGAGAAGGAATTTTTGAAGGAAGAGGAAGAGTAATGTCCTGCTAAGCAGTCTAGATTTAAGGAAAAACAAGTGTATTAAAATATGTAATAAGTGTATTAAAATACTTGATTACTTTAGCGACCTATGGTAATCAATTATTTTAGTACATTAGTACATAAAGTAATTGATTAATTGAGTACCTCAAGTAATTTCGTAGTTTATTACTTTACTACCTAATGCAACTGATTACTGGTACTTTAGTGCAGTACTTCATTACATGAGGTAATCGATTACTACTCAATTACCTAATTGTTGATTAAACAGTAATTATCAAAAGCAATTGATTACTTTAGCACTTAATTACAAAGGTAAGTAGTTCTTTTGGTACTTAATTCATTCAGTACCAGCATGTTTTTTAACATATATATATATATATATATATATATATATATATATATATATATATATATATATATATATATATATATATATATATATATATATATATATATATATATATATATATATATATATATCAATCATATTTTCCGCACTATAAGGCGCACCGATTTATAAGGCGCACCCTCAATTAATGACATATTTTAAAACTTTTTCAATCATATTATAGTAATACTTAAAGTAATAACAATAACAACTCGCAAACAATAACTCTAAACTCTCAATAGCATAATAACTCAATGTCAATATGACCAACCTTTTTTAACTGTAAACACACAAAAGAAACAGGTAAAGCTTACTTTATCAGTTCATTCCCCATCTGCCAATCCCAATCTCAATATTGATCCACATAAAAGGTGCACCTGACTTTAAGGCGCACCATCAGCTTTTTAAAAAATATTAAGACTTTTAGGTGTGCCTTATAGTGTGCAAAATATTTGTGTGTGTGTGTGTGTGTGTATATATATATATATATATATATATATATATATATATATATATATATATATATATATATATATATATATATATATATATATATATATATATATATATATATATATATACACACACACATATATATGTATGTTTGGGATTGAAAGAGTTAACTATTTTATGTATGTTAATATGTCATGTAAGAGATACATTTTTGTTGGCTTTTCTGCAATGGATTTAAGGCTTTTCACATAATTTGAGCGGGAAAAAGTGATGTGACATATGTGTTTTTAATGACAAGACTTGTATCTCACGGCAGCACTGTAGTTGACGGCCTTTCATTTTGCAAAGCTAGAAAGCATTCAGTCTGCAGTGTCTTGCAGTAGGTCAGACTGGCACATCTGAGCCAGACATTGGCATTAAATGACATCATGACTACTCTTAAAACACTAAATTATGTGCACATCTCAACTTTGGTTGAGCTCAGCCTACACAATCCAAACACTTGTTCTGTGTGCCAAGTTATCAAAAAGGACATTTCAATTTTTTTTCATATCCGTACTTCCACTATTACTGAATGTGAGTGCACTGAAAATGCTAATAATTGCACAGATGTTAGTCGATAGGATAAAAGTGAGTAATGCAGAGTGTGTTAGCTTGAAGCTTTGTGAATGCAGTCTAAGAGCTGATCTGTTCTATCTGTTTACCCTGGCTTAATGGCAGCAGCTACGGGGCCCGCGCCATGGCCGCCGTCCCGGGTACTCGCATTCCTCCGAGCGCCTTTAAATAACTGCTCCCATTCTCCCCCGCGGCCGGGCAAACGGGGGGGCGCTTAAGATGGTAGAGGAGGCTGTTTGTTTGAGTAGGTTGGTAAACAGCATTTGAACACCGAGCGCACTGGGGCGCTCGCGCAAACATGCACGCTCTTCCCTTCTGACATTCCCAACAAAACATCCCTAATTGCCGCTTTGTTTCCCAAACAATATTTGGCTGGCGCAAGTGCATGGCTCTTTTGCAGTTTCTTTTCGCGAAAAGCGATGACGAGGAGGGATCTGATTTGAAAAAACTCACAGAGGTGTGTCTCCTTGTTGAACTGGAAATGAGCAATTTTTCTTTTCAGCGTCCTTATTTTTGGCATGTCGTAATGACTAGAAATATGCAATAAACAGCAAATTTTTGCAAATTTAAACAGATATCAGCCAATCAAATTGAAGTGCAGTTCAATCCCAGGTACGTATTTATATTTTTTTTACAATTTGTTTTTTGGGCTGAAGGAGGAGAAAGGAGTTAATGAATGTGTGTGAGCCTCCCTGGCAAACATGTATTTAGCTCACCACGAGAGTGTGTTGCGTGCCTTCTCCAAAGCAAAAGCGAGAGTGGTAACTTCAAGGTAAAATAAACCAAAAGCCCCTCTAAATAGGCAGGGAGCAAAAGCAACCGTATTTAACTGGTCTTCACTTTTCAAACTCCCATGGACCTCTGACCTGTGTTGGAGAGGGGAAGCAAAACAAACCGCAGGCTACTACTGTCATTCACTCCAAATAGAGAACCACATGGGACATCCCAGAATAGCCAATTCTACTAATGATGATGAGGTCCACTTTTAGCAAAACCGGCCCAAACTGCGACATATCAGGTCAAAACCGTAAGAGATTGTGGGGAGAATCTATTAAAAAAATGAGGCAGCTGACAATGAGGTTGATGGATGGGATGACACTGAGCTAATGAAAACATTTGGACAAACTCTTGGAAGAAAAGGCGTACAGTAGGTAGAGTCACGAGAGTCCATGATTGGTTGCGTACATCCTCACTGTTTGAAGAATGGACTTAGAAACACACTTGAAAAAATGGTGTTTGTTAGCTTAAATGCAAACACATCACAGGAAATAGCAATGAGGCGAAACATGGATTGAGTAATTCAAGTACATTGGTTCCCCTACAAATTTTGGGGGGCAGTTTTCCCTATCATCAAGTTGTGGGCAAAATTTTTTAAACCATTCAAATTGTGGGCTTTTTTTGTCCTTACAAAGATTCTAAAATCTGTAACCCATCTAAAATGCCTTCTAAAAGAAAAGGTGTTATCTTTAGGCCCAAAACAAAGTAAACTCATTGCAAACTGAAAGTATACTTGTCATTGTTGTGGTTTCAACTTCTGCGTCAAGGCTTTGCGTTAAAAGTGATGAGGCAAATTAGGATTTTATTTTCACACTTCTTAACTGCAGTATCATCAAATGTTTTGATAACTTGAAAGAATATTGCATTTTTAGTATATGCTGCAGGCTACTAAATTGTGGATAGCAGGCCACAAATGGCACCAATGCCGTGGTTTGAACACCATTGGCTAAATGGTACCACGGAAATTGAGTTGCAAAGTTTAATAAATCAGACACAATTGGCAAAGCACTGTTTTTAAGTTTGGGTTGTTTTTTTTTTCTGTCATACAAAAATGTCAGACGTTGTTTAGTGGGCACTTGGCCAAAAACATTTAAAACGGAAAAGGGGCATTTGGCAGAAAAAAATTAGCAGTGGGTACATAATGATAAACGTTGAGACCCACTGGAGTAGAAACGCCTTTCTTTTACTTTGCTGTTTTTTTTTTCATTTAATTTTGGACGACTCGAGCTGACCACTGGATTTTTTCCACTTTGATTCCAACTGTAAATTTCATCAGCCGCAACATATGAAGGCACTCAAATGTCTTTCCTTGCTTATAAAAAACATCAGGGCTTTGTGCATGGAAGTGCAGTTATCCATGTAAAACGTATATACTTTTATACATGTAAATACTTTTATGAAAAAAGACAAGACAAGGAGAGCTATGAAAAAAAAAAAAAAAAAATATATATATATATATATATATATATATATATATATATATATATATATATATATACATATATATATATATACATATATATATATATATAAACAACTGTCATGACCCTAGGGGCTTGGCTGTATTTGTTTTGTTTCGTCTCCATCTGTAGGCGTTTTTAGGTAAGTACTCTTATTTTCAGTTGCCATCCCTGCAACGCGTCACTACAATGCTTGTCTGCTATTGGTCAGCGTCTCCTCACGGAGATGCTGCTCTGCTATTGGTCGGCCACACTCCTTTCATAATGGCGGAATGGTAACGCTTTGCTCTATCGTAAGTGGTTACAAAACCGTATTTATAGTGCATTTTACTGCTTAATTCAAGTTGTATGGGTTCACCATGGGTCCCAACATTGCTAGTGATGTTAAAATGAGAAGTAAGAAAATGATTTATAATCAAGAACTGCAAAGCTAGCCTAGGCTAGGCTACCCTTACTAGGGAATATGGCCAGAACAAGCGCCACTCAAAGGTAAATAAATCCTTTCTATATGTTTTATTTATGATGTTTTCTGATTGTATACATGTATATCATGTATACGTAGCACTTACTATACTATTTCGGTACCAATTTTTAATATGTATGCACAATTATGTTTTTACCAGGGGTTCTAAACGCATTAGCTATTTAACATAGGTTTCGATTGCCATATATATATATATATATATATATATTCATGATATTCATGAACTATATATATAGTTCATGAGAGCAAATCATCTTTGTCCATGATGCGTGGGTATAGGTGTACATGCTCTCAAACAGACTGAGCTCACGTCACAAATATGGAAAAGTCTTCATTTTAGCTGTGGCCGATTTAACACAGGGGAGAGAAATTTCCACTGGGCCACTCTGGCACACATTCCAGGGCTCACGCAGAACAACACGCATCTCGTGTGGGCTATGTAGCCAAATGCTGCCGCAATACACGTACTATTCCCATTTTCCATTTTTTTTCCCTTTCGGGATAATAAAATCTAGGATGCAGGTGCTTTGCGTAGCAGCTTCCACCTTTCCGGAACAAATGTATAAGAATCAGCAGATATTCCAGGAATTTAAATGTAACTCGGGAATAATTTGACACGGAAGCTCCAAAATGTGACACAAACAAATAGGGGGAGAGGAGATGCAAGAATCTGCAGTGCCGTGACGTGCTCAACAGTAAAACTTGTCTGCAGGTTAGAAGCACAACAGGCTAGTCTACATCAAAGCCTTCTCTGGAAGAAGAATAAAGGAATTGTTGAGCTGATGATAAAAACGGCTGAGGGATGAAGCCTTGCTCTTGACATCTGTGCATGTAATGTACAGTAAAAACGGGCAGGTCAAAAACAACGACAAAAAAAAAAAAGCTGTCTTGAGACAAGAATGTGGTAAAGGCGTCACTTCTTGGTAAAACATCCTATTGCTACAACATCATAAATCGAGGATGACTGGAAAGTACTCAGCAAAGTAAGCTACAGTGAGTATAAAAAGTCTACACACCCCTTTTGAAATGCCAGGTGTTTGTGGAAAAAGAATTGGAAATAGGAAAATCTATTCTCAAGTGGACTGGACCAACAAAAACATAATTTATATAACGTATATAACTTAAAAACTATATGTGTCGCATTTATGTAGATTTTTGCTACTCACGCCGCCCTGGTCCCAATTTCCTGCGAAAAGCAGCAATCACTGTAATTATTTTGTTAAATATATGATGGATAAAATAAAATAACTTCATATTTGGTCACGTGTACATCCCAATAAAATATTTTTCCTTAAATTTCATGAAATGAATGGATACGTTCTAGGATTGTTTTTCCACTTGTTCATCCATCCATCCTAAAATACTTATTTTGTATAGAATACACAAGATGTATAAATAATAAAACTAATAAATAATTAAATAAATGAACAAATAAATACAATGAAAAACAAATATCCACACCCTGATTAAAATACATGGTTGGACAACTTATTTTTCAAGGAGTACGGTGAAGTGCAACGAAAATGAAAGAGAATAAAATGTTGCGGTAGTGTCTCATTTTGCAGACTGGTTGGCATCCATAAAATATAGTAGTAGAGTTTTTTCATCCCCTCTTTATGACATTTTCCCAGATTTGCGACCAAAACAACTATCATGACCCTAGGGGCTTCGCTGTATTTGTGTTGTTTCTCCATCTGATCTCCATCTGTAGGCGTTTTTAGGTAATTACACTTATTTTCAGTTGCCGTACCTGCAACGCGTCACTACAATTCTGCTATTGGTCGGTGTGTCCTCACGGAGCTGATTTTGGTTGGCCTCACTTGCTTCAAAATGGTGGAACGGTAAAGCTTTGTTCAGTTGTGAGTGGTTACAAAACTGTATTTATAGTGCATTTTACTGCTTAATTCAAAGTTGAAAAGGGTTAGCCATGGGTCCCAAGATTGCTAGTGAGGTTAAAGAGACAAGTAAGAAGCTGATTTATATGGAAACGATGCTGGCACTCAAAGGTAAATAAATCCTTTCTTTATTATTTATTTATGATGTTTTCTGATTGTATACATGTATATCATATATACGTAGCACTTACCTATTTCGGTACCAATTTTTAATATGTATGTAGAATTTTGATGTTTTTACCTGGGGTTCTTAACGCATTAGCTATTTAAAATAGGTTTGGATTGCCCCCCACAGGGTGAATTTGCCTTACGATCCCAACCGCGGAACGGATTAAAGTCGTAACACGGGGGCCCATTGTATATACCGTAATTCCCCAAGTATTATGCACACTTTTTTCCCAAATATGAAGCCCATAAGTATGGATGTGTCCTATAAATGGTAACTGAAAGAGCAGAATATTGATCTTTCAGCCACATAAACTGAGTTTTGAGGTACACATGTTAATGATTTTTATATCAGTCATATTCTCACTTATAATAATTACCCTATGGGTATGAACTAGAGGGCGGACGACAGGTGGCTGTTAGCAGCGAGTGCCTGTTGCAGCTAACAGCAACTCGTGTTAGCTGAGGCTGTTACGGGATTGTTTTCAAAAAAAGAAGCTAGCAGACTAAACCAACATCCGAGTCCATCCTTGTTCACAGACAGTAATATTACTAAAACAGAAAGGATCATCTAAAAGTTCTAACCCTAACCCTGACTCTCACTTGAACCAGCTGAAGAAGAGTGCTCAGGTTAGTGAACACGGGAAGATATTCCATTTGACTCATTTATTCATTGTGGCATATTCACACAATCATAAACTTAATGGAGCACGGATGGTCCGCAACTTTGGGTATAAAGTATTTGGAAAAATGAACTGTGTCATGTGGAAAAGGAAAAACAACTGCTTACAGCACTTTACACTGGTGCTGTGTTTACTGACCGCTCACAATGTGGGAAATCTGAAATACACTTAATTTAACCTGCAACAAAATTTATCATTTTTGGATATGAGCACAAGAAAATATGAACAATTTACAAAGACGAGCTTAATTGTGTTTTGCTATTTTTATACTGTTGCAAAACTTGGTGCGTCTAATAACAGAAAATACCAGAATTTAACCCTAAAATTAAGGCCTGTTGTGAAGCTCTTCGGGGCCATCGAAGGATTCTACCTGTGTTGTAGCATGACGAAAGCTACGTGCTAATGCTAACGTGATTGTTCCACTTTGTGTCACTGAAGCAATCAGCAAACTTTTTGGCACTAGCATGGAAAATGGTCACTTCTGCTTATAAGTTGCAGTGCTCATATGGATATGAATTTTTTGTCTATTGATTATGGACAGCAGACCTCTGGTTCAGTCTTCTTTTTTTTAAGATGGATTAAACCGGATTGAACAGGCCATACGTTTGACACCTCTGCTTTAAAACTTCTACTTTAGCAAAACAGGAAGCTATTGGAAGCTATCTAAACATAAGGCAACATGTTATTATATTACTTAAGCAGCTGCAAGACGTTATATTGCTATTTATGAACACAAAATACGATGAAGGGTCGGGACACGATTTATGCGAGGCTAAAGGGGAAAAAAAATCATTTTGAACTTTTGACACTGAATGAAATGAGACTTGAAGAGTGCAAAATGATCTTTGATGCGTCTGTAACACGACCCTGAATACACACAAGCTTCTTTGAAATCGAGTGAGAGCATTCATTCCCAGCAGTATGGAAAGACAAAAAGTTCACTCACTAATGAATTCTACAGCTGGAGAGAACTTTTTCTGTTCTAGCGCATAGATACAAATGTCAAGGTACGGGAATTTCATTCGTCACTCAATATGTCAGACTTGTATTTATTTTTCTATGACATTAGGCTCAATTTTATTACCAAGAAGGTATAAAATAACCCGCGAGTGATGTTGAACATCTGCTAGCTTGGCTCATGTTTATCATTTATGGCTCGGTCTCACTATTTTCCGACAAGTTACTCTATCTGATCTATTGAATGGTGTGAGATCACCAATCAGACTCACTTCCTTTTTTTTTTTCTTTCAATTCTTCTCAATTAGTGGGCCGGGCCCCCTGTGGGGACGTATATGACCCCAGGGAGCTGGCTTTACTTTTGCAGTGGCGCTCTCATTGTCAAAGTCTGTGTGGAAGTTTTAAACCTTTTAAATTGCAGGTTTTTTTTCTAAATCTAATGAACTCTTTCAACGCCATGGAGGCAAATCCTCGTCTTGAGAAAATAATAAATTTCTCGTCAAATACGTTCTTTCATGGAGGGTAGCTGACACCCTTGACTAGTGCTTATCTGGTATTAAGCAGCGTAGTGATAACTGTGACCATCGGGTGGCAGTGTTGCCATACATACAACGTTACATTCTTGTAATACTACGTTAAGGAATGGCCATCAGTCGTTTATATGATAGCACCAATGTTTACATAGACATAACACACAATATTCCGTCGAATCGAAAGATGAGTGAAAATGCTTCATATACTGACACTCTAGAAGTTGCCTGTTCCAATAACATTTGGCACTGAAAGTGTTCATGATTAATGTGATTTAGAAAACAATGTTTTATACCTTTAACTTTGAGTTAAAATGTTAGAGATGCTGGTGCTGCTGTGTCAAAGTTGGTTACTTTTTTTCAGCATCAAATGATTCAGTTGGTCAATAATCTTTCTAGTTCAACTCTTTCAGTGCCAATTGGCAACCCCTACTGCAGAGTGCCAGCCGGTTTTGAGCATTTTCAACAAAATATTGGGTGCTATGTCGATGCAAAATTATTCGGTAACAAATGAAAGATTAGATTCTATTCTTCAAATAAAAAAAAATGTTTCAACTTTATTCTATTCTTTAGTAATCACTGAAAATGGGTACTGTATTTTCCGGATTATGAACGGCAACTTTTTTCTCATGATTTGAGCCCTGCGGCCCCTCTGCAGGTTTTTCTTTCTTTTTTTTTCGCTAGCCACCAGGAGACAAACCACCGGTATAGCAAATGTGTATCTGTTCAAGATCTCAATTTATAGAACAACTATGAATTGCAAAAAAATAATTGAGAAGCACTTTTGGATCTGCACAAGTAGGGAAGAAGACAGTCGTGGGCTGAACACGTCAAGTAGACAGCGAGGCTCCACGTCTGGCCACATTTGATGCGATGGAGCAAAGAAAGACTTAGTCAGTGACTCGGAGCAGACGCTGCTCCACTCACTGGGGGGAAAGTAGAGATCTGAGCGTGCGCTTGTGTACCACGTAATGAGCCTCGCCTCAGTAATTCAACTGCGATATGTGGGAACGTTTTCCAGGGAGGCCTTTCAGACTGGCGGGAACTCCACCTCATTGCACCTCCTAATAGTTGTTATCAATTGGGTCAGCAAAAGAGTACAAGAGGCTGTTATTTGTGAGGTTTTTATTCAGTGCTTTAAGTGGGGAAAAAAAAATAGACCCTCAACCCCGTTTCGAAAAACAATCCACACTCACAGACACACAAAAGGGCAATTCGGAATGTTCAGACTCCTGTATGTTTTGGGAATGTGAGAAGGAATTGGAGAACCTTGAAAAAAACTACAGGCATGGGGAGCACGTGAAAACTCCACACAGGAAAGCCAGAATCAAACCGGTAACTTCCGAATGTGAGGCGCTCGTGCCCACCGCTCTTTCCATGTGCCGCCCTCATACCAACCAATAAATAAACCAAAAATTTGTGCATGAGTCTGAAATATCCGGATGTATTGAATGCATCTCAAGTCTAGCACGCATGCGGGACATCAATACTCTCATTAGCCGCTAGCTATTAACGCTGAACAAATATGGCATAATTGAATAGCGTTTTTTATTCATTTATTTATTTTATCTATTTCACTTTTTTATTTCTTTTTGAGTACCCCAATTACTGAAGAGGTCATATGAGCATCACAAAGTGAAAGAGTGAAATTTAACAACAAAAGAAATCAGTCAGAACCACGTTTTTTGTTGTTTTGTTGTTTTCAGTTTTTGTTTTCAGCACCGCTAACTTTAACTACAGAGGTTGGTTTTGTTTTTGTTTTGTTTTTTTAATGTACAGCTCTTGTATTGCATATCATTCATTTCGGGTATTGAATGGGGCTGTGTAATTATGTTAATCACTTTCAGCTTTTGAGAACCATTCTGTCCCAGTTTAATGAAATCTCTCTAACAAAGCGCATTTGTCTTTAAATGAGCCATGGTAGCTTTTGTAACTATAGTAATAACTCAACTTGAATTGTGACAGTTTACTTTTTCCTCAATATTGAGCTGCAATTATTAAATGTTTTAAAAGTTGTTTTTTTTGTGCTAGGTATTTCCTTTTGGTAAATGTTAGCATATGCAAATGTTTTGCATACTCATTTGCATCTAATTAACGTGTCGTATTCAAAGGAATATCATTTTTAATTCAGTTTAATGATTGAGTTAACCGACGCAATTTGTGTAGTGATAAAGATATTGAAATTTTGCATATGGGATTTGCCTGTACCTGAGTTATGTTTGGTGTACAGTATTTTCTTTTCTTTGGCTCCCAAAATCTAAGAAGGACAGAACCTTGGGGTATTAATTTAAAAAAAATGTCAAAATAGTTGTGTTCATTTGATTTTAGTTTATATTAAATTGTGAAAGAATTCATGACTCTTCAAGAAAGCAATCAATTCAGTTTAATATATTTAAAAAAAAATAAGTTTTGATTTTTTTTTCCCCGCAAACATTTGCAATGGGGTGTCCTTGGAATATTTGCTTTCGGAAAGGAGTCCTTGACTCCAAAAGGTTGGAGATTCCCTGCTATATCGAACAATTACCATGGCTGCTTTTGGTTTCATCTTGAGAAAAAGTGCTAAATCGCACTCAAAAGCACCATGTTAGAGTCTCCTGCATGACATTTACTCCATTAGATTTGGTTATGTAACCTTTTGGATCAACAGTATGAGAGTAGTTTTAAAGCAGCCTGTTTATGTTTGAGTATTTCTTTTACTTCAGGTACAACCCACTTCTTACTTGAACTTTTTCGAGTTAATATCAGGGGCTGCTTTAAAAACCACATCATCCTTCTCACTATGTATGTAATACCAACAGCGGCCAGAAGCGGCGCCAAAAAACAAAGATCAAACACAAACGTATGAACTGTTAAACTTAATAATCTCTGAAGTTGGAGCTACTTACACTTGTTCAAATGATACCTAGCAAGAAATAGGAAATATAATTTGAAGCAATAAGCAATTATAATTGTTTGATGGATTGGTTTTAGAATGTTTAACTAATACGTGGTGAAGAATATCAAAAGAACCCATTGCGTCCATCAATTGGAGAAAAAGGTTTGGATTTCCCTGGCATAAAAAAAATATTTTTCATACCAGTCTTGAAAGCTTGATTTAACCCTTTCACTCCCGTAGGGACAACGCATCCCACAGCTTTTAAAAAAATGGCAGTGAGTATAGGAATGGTAGCAATAAAATGAAATGGCATCCCAGCGGTTCATGACACACCTATCTACGCATTCTAGTAGCTACTAGCAACTTTTTCATCCACAACAAGCCAGTGATGGGCCCACTGTCAAAAAGGTAGCTTGCATTGTCAATTCACCATCTAGTATTGTGCAAATATATTGATATTATGTCCTATATACGTGTTACTATATGGATTACACTGATTACTATGTATTGTAGGCATTTGGTGATCATTTTCACTTCTCTGGTACGTTTATATAATTATGATTATTACTATTACTATTACTATTATCATTATTATTACTATTATCATTATCATTATTATTATTATTATTATTATTATTATTATTATTATTATTATAAAATACTGATGGAACAAAAAATCCCAAAACCTGTTACCAAATTTATGGAAGTGGAGATTTTTTAAACCAATTTTCCAAGTATCCTAGACTTATAAACATGTGAAATATGCCATAAGATTTTTTTAAAATAAAAAAAAAAGAATTTCCACTTTGCTAATATCAGTTACTGCGGGTATTTTGGGGAACAAGACCTCCGTGATCAACGAGGGAGCACTGTAATAAATTAATCCCAAAAGATTTTTTTTTGTCTACACAATACTCTGAGAGCTACTTTTTACTTTATAATAGTCATCCAAGTTATTAATTGAGTTAAAAAAATACTCAAATGCGTTTGAGATGAATCTAGTACAGTGTTCCCTCGTTAATCGCGGAGGTTGCGTTTCCAAAAATATCCGCAAAGTATTGATTTTTTTTTTCTTTCACCCTCACAATCAGCGAGGGTTGAAACTTGTTCACAGCGCGACGTATAATGAAAGTCAGGAGAGCCCCACTCGGCCTCGTTCCGAATCCCGTGGAGTTTGCAGGTACTCACCGACCCTGAAGCCCTGTCCGATGAGCGTGTCGGCCCCCTGGCCGTTCTCGGCGATGAGCGTGGTGTTGTTGCCCTGCTCGCAGCGGTCCCGACACTGGCCCTTGAGGCAGATCCGCTTGCAGATGAAG
This sequence comes from Hippichthys cyanospilos, assembly GCF_059441005.1. Classification (NCBI taxonomy): domain Eukaryota; kingdom Metazoa; phylum Chordata; class Actinopteri; order Syngnathiformes; family Syngnathidae; genus Hippichthys; species Hippichthys cyanospilos. Next base: position 11,929,191 of record NC_142386.1, on the reverse strand, counting down.
GGCGCGATGACCACCTTGAAGCGCTCGCGCGCGGACGAGCGCTCGGCGCCGTGCAAGCCGATCCACGGGAGCAGGAAGACGAGCGCAAGCAGGCGGCACATCAGCGAGGGCATCGTGGCATCCTCCGGCGCCCCCCACCCCTCCTCACGCAGCCGGACACATGAAACCGTCAACTCCTTGCGGGCTTTTCCCTCCTGAGGAAAGAAAAAAGGTCACTCCTCGGGCTTGCTTCGGTGATCCATCCGCATGAGAGACCGCTTTGACATGGCAAAAAAGTTGCACCTCGAAAGTTCACGCAGCTCTCGCGACTCGCTTCCTTCTTTGCCTGTTGCTTCCCGGGAGTGAGAAGGAGGGGAGAAAAGGGGGAAGGAGGAGAAGTGAGCCGGCCCTCCGCGGAGAAAGGCTGGCAGTGGGCCAGGCAGGCGGTGCGCAAGTGACGCTCCAAAAGTGCTTTGCGAGCCAGCGACGGTGCTTTTTCCCACCTTACGGGCAAGACATGAACGCACCGCAGGCGCCTTTCAAACGTTCCTTCCGACTGTGCGCGTCACTCTGAAAATACAAAATTAATCAGAAATTCATGTAGCTTTTACGTTTGCAGTGCTTCTCGATTTTTCTTTTTTTTGCATCAAAATGGCTGGAAAAAAATGCAACCTGGACTATTTAATGCTGAAAAAAATAAACGAAATACATAAATGATAAACGTAAAAAAATAATAAAAATTCCGCTCTAAATCAAATTAACGACGAATGTGATTAAGAAGAAAAAATGTGAGCGATTTAAAAAGTTCATGACTACCGTACAGACGTAGCCAATAAGAGCGCCACAGTACCACCTGCTGCTGTGAACGCGCAATTACATTTCACACGGCAAACGCAAAGCCTGTTCCGTGTGCGTGTGTGTGTGTGTGTGTGGGGGGGGGGGGGGTATTTGACAGGACTGCAAGCTTGAAATCCCACATATTTTGTAACTACAAGGTGTGTGTGTGTGTGTGTGTGTGTGTGTGCGTGTGTCTGTTTTATTTCTAATACATTACATTTTGTTACTGCATGTGAGGTCAGAAATAATACAGAGAACAAGGGATGGGGCTTGATAAGTTTTTGTACTTCCTATTCTGTTTAAACATGTGTACTGTGTTCACCTGTGATATCTATTGCTGATCCTTTTCTTCTCATTTTCGTTTTCATTTACTAATTTCCTTTTGTAATGTGTTTAGATTTCCAATACATCAAATCAAAACACTCTGCAAATAGACTAATTAGAGTAAGTTTTCTCAATGACCTAATGTCCAGTCTACAGCCCCCCCCCCCCCTTAAGTCTACTTTAAATGACTCCAATCCTGATTTTCATGCCTGGGAAAAGTCAAGTGTGTCTGGAATGGACGCCCACTGCGCTCCCAAAGGGAGGAAGGTGCTATTTGGGGCCATGTGGTCACCAAGGGAAAGTGACACAGACACAATAAGAAAAAAAAGGAGGAAAGTGAGAGAGAAAGTGAGTCACTTCCTCTCCAAAAATAAGTAAATGTTGACTTTCCATGCACTGAGGAAATGACTCCATGGAGTTCACAGGGTGCTCTGACATCTCTCTTTGCCATCATCATCACCCCCCCCCACACACACACACACACACACACTGAGAGAAAAACATTTAAGAGAAAAAAAAACACAGCAAGCACATTGATATTACTTATTAATATTTTGGCGTTATGTTAAAAGTGACATAGACAACTATTAAACTATATTTGAATTTTAAGGCTTTGAGAAGAACAGTATTATTTTCAATCAAAGAGCAAATTAATTGGAACATAAAGCATGTCATTGCAAAAACATTTAATCAATAGATGGCACAAAACTTTGTTTTAAGCGTGTTTTTTTTTCATCCCAAAAATATAGTGTATATCAGGAAAGTAAATGGCAAATTAATAGCAATATTAAATGCTGCATTGCATTCTTTTGTGTCATAAAAAGATCTGTGCTGAGCTATGCCAATTTCACATGAAAACATGAATTAAAATGGGATAATAATGCAAAAATTGGAACGCGTCTTTGCGCTAAGCTTTCAAATAAAACACCGGCACTTTGCGTGCATGCATGTGACCACAGCTGTCATTACTTAAGTGTTATTTGGAATCTGAGTGGGGGTGTGTCCACAGACCGCCACCATCTGTCTGGCGGCACTACAGTCGTGATGTCATCACATTATGCGAGGGTTACACGAGGGGCGCTCTGACCTCACTGCACCAACTCACTGGTTAGAGAGGAACAGAAAAACAAACTCAGGTTTCAAGTGAAGTTGAAGAATCTTGTGTCATGATAAAAAAAACAATAACTTGGGGCTGGTATCAGTAATTGGAGGGTGGCTTTTATGACAGCACAACAGCAGTGCACCATCCCAACCAGGAGATGGCAATGTGGAGGATTGATACTTTCTCATCTGCAACTAGCGATGGGACTTTTTGCCATTTTAAAGGACAGTGTGTAAGATTTAGCGTGTTTTTCATAAAAACGGAATAAATTAAATGATTGTAAATATCAAAAGCTTGCAAATGAATGTGTTCTTAATAGCCTACAGTATGCTTAAGTTTAATCATAGGTCTAGTTATCATTAAATTATATTACATGGGTTGTGGCACTTCCCTGGAGGCGGCCGTGTTTGTTATAGCTACGGACAATGGTACTATAAATTAGGGACCTGCAGCACCTCCTGCTGGCCGTAGTGAAAAACGGTCCAAATCTTACACACTATCTCTTTTAAAGGGAACCTTTTTTTTCATGTTTTAAAACAATGTTTTGCACCAGCATTAAACACTGGAATTCGTGCTATATTATAATTGATTCATAGTATGAGTGCCTAAATGTCTGGGCGTTTAATGTATGTTTTGACAAAAGCAAGAGATTCAGTTTGCAATATCAAGAAAAACACACGTTTTTATCAGATACGTCCATTTTGTTGACTTTTACAAAACCAAATTAGTTTTCGTTTTATTTCCTGGCAGCGAAAAGGTTCGAATTGTATTCAAAGTGTATGAAAATGAGGGATTAGTGGACCATGCACAACATGAATTTGTGAATACTTGAAAGGAACGTCCCCCCAAACTCAGGATTTCAGCTTTGCAACATTCAAATTGCTGTCATTTAATTTTTCATCTACCTCCATGTATTATATAACATTTAAAAGTGAATTGAATGTGATTATGCCGATTATTAACATACCACAAATATGGTTTCCCTCCAAAATTTAAGTTTCTAAGCTTCAAATAAGTACCAAACAAACATGAACTTCCATGCACAGGCCAGCACTCGAGTGTAGACTGCACCGGAGATGTTTTGGAAAAAAAAGTTATCACATCTAGCAAAAAAAGCTTTCACTTCTAGCATTCATATTACCTGCAAAAATAATCAAAATTGTGTCCTCTTTTAGATTATAAAAGAGGTCTGTTATCAAAGAGAAATAAGTTAATTTTTGATAAATACCCGTCCACAAAATATAATCAAAATAAATTGTTACTTGTTCTCAAGAGAATAATTATATTTTTCCACAGAAAAATATTACACATAACGTATCATCTTTTGAGATTACAGCAGAGATCTGTTCACGAAAATAAATCAACTTAATTATTTGTCCACAATAAAATAATCTAAAGTGGCAGATCTGTTGTCAAAAATAAATATTTATATATAAATATTTTAAAAATAATAAATATTTGTGCACAAAAAATATTCAACTTTTGGCATTTTAGTAGAGATGTGTTCACAAAAATAAATCATTCACTTAACAGGAAATGAGATGGGGGCACATGACAAGTTGGATCAAACCATTCGAGTATGGGGGAGAATCTGGTTTTTTAAAAGAATGAAATTGATTAACCTACTGAACATAACATTTGTTTTGTGAACTTCTATTTTCCTGAAACATTTAATTAACTCAATCATTGTTTTTGAAGGATTTTAGCATGTTTGTTTTATTTAAAAGCTCGAGTATCCCCTGGAGTTCCTTCAAGTACCCCCGGGGGTACCGTACCCCAATTTGAGAACCACTACCATAGTTCACCGCAGAGTCCTCGGGACCGGTTTCGTTCATGAACGTCACATGCTAACAAGCCCACTGTGGGGCCACGTTTTCTCGCCTACTGCAGATCTTGACAAAGAAAATGATGCAACAATAAGATAAAGAAGAAAGAAAAACACTTGACTGGTTGTTCGATAAAGTTTAAATACAAACAAGGTCCTTTAAGTGCAAACACATTTACAGTAGATGAAATATAACACAGGGTACATTACAGTTAGACACAGAAGCATAGAAAAGTCATTGCACATTTAACAGGGACTTCTTCCCGTTTTCTTTTCATAGTTATATGCAAAGGTCAGTTGAAGAGAAAAGACAGCTACCTCGGCATGTGGGATTACTAGAACAAACATTTCACATTTGGGGCATATTTCATTTACACTACTTAGTTTAGCTAGCAAGTGCTTGTATTTGTATGGGATTTTTTTTTTTTTTTTAAGGCTGAGGACATCATATGGCATACAACAGCAGTTATTACATGAGCCTATTTACACCATGAATAAGAAACATGAAAAAAAAAAAATAAAAGGGTTTACGGCACATCAGAAAGAAGCCTCGTTGGACAAAATAGTTATTTACAGCTATATTTACAGGACTAAAGGTGCATCAGAAAACATTTGTTTGCATGTAGCCTCTAAAACTCGCTCACAAATGATTGTATTTTGTGTACCTAATATTTTGGATGGTGTAAGTGGTAACAATAATAATAATAATAATAATTAAAAATTCAAGTACCCTGTAAACTATGCACTAATCATAATTGTTTCATGTTTGTGTCAGGAGACATTAGCTGAACAATAATGCAAGAAGTATTCTTTTTGAGATGTTTGCCCGTCGCATTGGATTCCAAAATGTTTGTGTTTCATAAATTTGCGCAATTTGAGAAATCACCCTCAGCGTCACACCAGTAATTACATTCAGTAGCAGGACAGACCGGTGTGTTTTGAAATTAGACAAGGCACTTTCAATTTTTATTTTTTTTAAATAAAGGTGTTTAAATAAATACTTGCTACGAGTTTTGTCAAATTGCTGAGAAGACGATCAAGGCAGGCCCATTTTTATCCATCTCAGTTGGCGGCCATTTTGCCACCTGCAGTCGACCGAAAAGGAAGGCTCAAATAGGGACCAATCACGGCTCAACTTGCCGACATCACATGACCAAACCCAGCAAAACAGGTTCTTGGAACCGGAACGCGACATCTGAAAGATTACATTTGACCTGTCATCCACTTCGACAAAGAACGTAAAATGGGAAAGCACCTTTTATAATTGTTTTTAGTATGTTAAGCCCCAAACTATTGGCAAAACCTCCCGTTAACCCCACTTAATTTGTTCAAAATCAAATCCTCAAGATTGACGTTTAAGGTAGCCGCTTTAGGTTTTACTTCAAAACAATGTTTTAAAAAACTTTGTTAAAAAGCCAAGTGTTGCCTTGGCCAGTGGATGCATTTGATGATGACGCAATTGATATGGGCTTGGATGTTGAGGGGGCACTTTGAACGAATCCCGATTCCTTGCCCGACATCATCCTTTCGACCTGGCCAGTATGCGAGCCTGGGGTCTCTACACGCAGTCAGCAACGGCGGCATCTTCCTCTTCCGCCCCCCACTCCCCAAAGGCCACCTGGGGGGACGGCGCTGCCGGGCGAAGGCCGTCAACGTCATCGGTTTCGGCCCCGGCGGCCGGGGGGCCGCCCTCCTGTCGGTGCGTACGGACGTGTTTGCGCAGCGCGGCGGGCTCCTTGAAGCTGCGGTTGCAAAAGGGGCAGCAGCAGGGGCGCTCGCCCGTGTGGATGAGCTGGTGGTGCTTGAGGTGCTGCAGGCGGCTCAGACGCTTGCCGCAGATGCCGCACGCGTACGGCTTCTCCCCGGTGTGCGTGCGCCGGTGTTTGCGCAGGCCGTCCAAGTGGCGGAAGCGGTTGCCGCACTCAGAGCAGGAGTAGGGTTTCTCGCCGGTGTGGATTCGCAGGTGCGTCTTGAGGGCGCCCGACTCGCGGAAACAGCGGCCGCAAACGCTGCAGGGGTACGGCTTCTCGCCCGTGTGGATGCGGATGTGCTTCTTCAGGCTGGAAATCAGACGGAATGTCTTCCCGCACTCTAAGCAGTGGTGAGGACGATCTCCGGGGGGTTCCGCGACCGCGTCGGCGCCCGAAGGTCCCGCCGACTCGTTTGCTCCACCCGGCGAACCGCCGTTGCCTCTTTCGGGGCCTGAAGTCCTCACCGGCGCTTTTTGCACGTGCATCATTGTCTGCTGAGGGGCAGGCCTCGGGTGGCGCAGAGGTTGGGTGAAGGAACGGCGGGAAGCTCCCCCGTCTCCAACTTGAACATAGCGGATGTCAGTCATGGAATGGGACGACTGTTCGCCGTCGCCAACTGTGTCTTTGCTGTCACAGATTTGATTGGAGCTTGAAGCTTGTCCCTGCTCCACTTTTATCTCAAAGCTGGCAACTTCACCCGATCCCTGAGACGACCTGTCCTCTGAAACAGAGAGTACGTAACATACATGAGTTTGAAAAGGCTTTTCAACTTTTAAAACTTAATAATATGCGTATAAAATGATGAAATCTTACCTTTGGTGCATTGGAAATTCAATATCTTACGAAATAAGGTTTTTTTTTTTTTTATGTGTCTAGTTTACTAACCAGGAAGTGAAACGGCTTGTTCAGTGAAACCCCGCTTCTCACTGTGTGCCTCGTTCAAAGCCAGCCCCCACAACAAAACAACAACAAAAATGCCAGCGTTGTAGCAATCAGTAATGGCTGTCAGAGGCGGAGTGAATGAAGAACAGGTGTTTTACTGACATTGAAATGAACTGGAGTTGCCAACAAAGCAAAAGACGTGTCAAGAGAGCGCGCAAACTTTGAAACTAATCAAAAAAGGTTGCTGTTTACGTGACCGACCGTGCAAAATCTCTCCTCCCCAATCCTGGAATGAAATGCAAAGTAAAAAAACGTCAACATGTCCCTGGGTAAGTTGTGACATGTATTTACTCTTGCAGTGCTACAGGGACACTGTAGAAGGCACTACTACGGCCTGTTATCGTCAAATCGCCTCTCACAAGCAATTTTTATTCGCTCGAGCAGGGCCGGTGCTGAGAGGGCACAATAAGCAAGGAATTCTTAGAAATTCATTGACAAAGCAAAATAACACTTTGAGGTTGTTTAGGGTGAGAAGCCCCAAAAAGTTACATTCCCATGATAGGGGCCATTTAAGACTATAAATTGATGTATCTCCAAAATAATTTTTAATCGAGTAGTCTAATGATTATCGCATTTAAATATTATATAAAAACGTGTATTAACAACTACAGTAAGTCATCACAGATCTAGATTCTTTGAAGCTGATGTCAATTACAGTGTTTGGCAAAATAAAGCTTAACTGATTGATCGCGGGTTCAATTCTAAATATGTTTATTGAATACAAAAATTTATCTTAGGGTCCCCAAAGCTTACAACAACAAAAAATTACACCAAGAACATTTGGCCATTTGTATGACTTTGTTGTGAAGTTGAATGGAAGATCAGGCCACAGACTCAAATGCTGCATTCGAGGAAAGTGGGAAGTTGGAAGTATCGCACCTAAATTGTCCTTGTTCTGATCTCAAAGCGAAGTTAACACAACTAAGATGGTTTATAGTGATCAATTGTTTTTGGTTAAGTTGGTGTCCTTTAATCTATTTTTCCAACTTTGCAACTTGGACGTCCCAATTCAAAGGGACCTTTGAGCACAATTCTTCTTGAGGGAGGTCAGACTTCCCAGTTCCCACGAACGCAGCATATAACAGGAGTAAACATCCCAGGGACTCAAATTATTAAGAGAAGCAGAAATGTACGTTGGACAAAAGACATCAGGTGCACATGCGATAAATAGCTATCATGGCATGAGCACTTGCAGTAACATATAAGGCCTGAAAATGTCCCTTTGAACAAATACTTAAGGACAGAAAATAAAAACAAGCCAACTTTTTTGTGCTAGGTTTCAAAGGGAGGTCATGTTGATTTTTGTCTCATATTATTGTGGCAAAAAAAATGCCATTAACTCTTTTAACGGCTGCTAATTGGTTAAGCCTAATGTGCAGGTGATATTGTCCACTTGGGATTGCCAACCTCCCATTGTTATTCTTTGCCTTTGGATGTATATGGCTTTGAAAGAGGGCATCTGGCCCGGTGAGTGACGTGTGTAACAAGTGGACTGGCTGTGAGTCAGCCCACTCGCGTGTTGAGGGTTTGTGCTTGGATTTCTTTGCAGGGTGTTGGAATAATCTCACCTGGTCCGTTGGCATCAGTGCACATGTGAGACGCGTCTCCCGAAAAGGAGTCCAACGCGTGGTTGGTCACAGAACCATCAGGTTGGATAGACAGCTGGCACATCTTGTAGTCATCTCTTGGCTCAAACCCATGAATGGGGTCACCCACAGAACCGCCGAGACCCAAGTCGACGCCAGCCCCGCCGTTTCGAGGGTTCTGATGATCCCGGTCCACGCCGGGGGTCATGGACGATAGAGACGGAGCGAAAACGGATTGACCGATGTTGTGGGGGCCACTGTATGAGATTTGGAGCTGGTCTATGAGCTTCTGGGCACTGCACAGACAATCCTGCATGGTCTTCAACTCCCTCTCAGATACCTCCAGCCGAACTTTGAGCCTCTCGTTCTCTTGTTCCTTGTGCAGCAACTCCTGATGAGTCTCGTTGAGCACAAGCGCCACTTCGCCCAGGAGAGCGTCGACCGCAGCCGACATGGCGGACTGAATGGTCGGTGCGAGGCGGGATTTCAGCGATGTTACACTCACGGCACCGTATACGACTTTGTCCGCTTTGCGGTCGTGGCAAGATTCTATCCCAGGCCTGTCAGCAACGTTGTCGATACTGGGCTTGCGGTTGCCACACGTTGACGGAGGAGAACCCACGCTGCTGGTATAACATGCCCGTCTGGAAGCCATGGCTTTACTTGAGTTATCGTCACTTATTATTTACGCAAACGGTTTATTAATAGGCAATACGGCTACACGGCATGTATGCCTGAAAGAAGCGAGTCAGGTGTCGCCGCTTCGTTTGACGTCACTGACCAAAACAATGCAGACTACTGGCAACGAAACCCGGCCCAGATCGGCACACTAATAATACCCTGCTTACCTTAGCTTTAGTGTCAACGCGTGGTGGGTAAAAGTTGGGTTTCTATGTACGATTAAAGTTCGACCACATCACCTATAAGGTAAACATTACGCAGCGTCGATTATTCTATTTGCAACGTCCATCTACGGAATTACATTTTGACCGGCGCAAAGTGATGACGTCGAAACTACTTCCGGCAATCTGATTGGACCGGGGCTTTTTCTTCTGATTTTGGACTTCTTCTAACAGTTTACAAACAACTTATCGGCGCCATACCGCCACTAAGTGATTGGAGTTTTATAGCGGACCGAAAGCGCCCAAATTGTATCAATAAAATTGCAATTAAAACTTTAAAATGTGCCATAACCAATTGTGTAATAATAATTTTTGTTTTTTGCGCATTTACACATTGCAACGAATAATAAAAAGCACTTGTGCCAAAATGAAAAACATCAACTTAATTTAACCGTGACAAAAAATATGTCTGATAATATAAAGAGTGGACTCTAAGTCAAAATGAATGCCATATACTTGAATCTTCTGTAAAACACCCATGGTTCACATTTAGGTAGAACGACCCCGCAGTTAAAACACTTCCGAATATGGCTGCTTTGGACCCTAAGTAAGCAAAGAGGTTGCATGCAGAATTTTAATTAGGCACAAAGATCGCCAATTCAGAGCAGCGAAGTCCAATTGATAATAACCTCCGCTTGCTCACTAATCGTGTTAACTAAAAATACGTTATAAATCTAAGTGTTATTCCTACTGAAATACGACAGAGGACGCTGTGGACTGCTCCAAACATATACAGACCGTTTGATTACTTGAACAGTGGTAGTTTCTCGGATTGCGGAGGCGGGTGTTTTTTTCCTCTTATTTTACCTGACACGTATACCTTTCACGTATATTAAATATTGTAAATTCAATGCACAGTTGAACCATCACACTATACTTAAATATAAGAAAATTAAAACTGCACTTCAGTAATCATTAAATCAGCATGTATTGCACAACAAAGGGTGAAACCTTGCACAGAATAGTTTAAAAAATTATAAAGTAACTTAAAAGACAAAGGCTTTAAAAGAAAATCCATTGTTTGACGTACCAATTCTGTCTGTTCCAACACTTTTGCCCAAATTGGGGTGTTCTGTCATATATAATTCTACTTCTACTTTGAAGTGATGTCTAGACATAAAAATAGTATCAGCAGCCGGCAAGCTCTGGAGCTGAGCTCATCTCTTCTTCTAATGTCCAATTCGAGGTTTTCTGTCAACAGCAGAAACAAAACAAAGTTCCAGTACTTCTTTACAAGGGACTTTCGACAAACGCAGATCAGGTCATCGATAGAAACAGATGTTGACAGATGTATTTTACGGGTCCTCAGGGGGAAAGCGAGGACAGTCAAATGAATCATTTTGAGCTCAGAGGCTTTAAAGATGGAATAAATGATGTGTGTGCAATTTGCTAATAAATACCAAGTGGCTTGTATGTCCCCAATTTTCCAACATCCAACCTTTTACTCCCTTTTAGCTATCCAGTCTGCCCCCACAAAAAAATATATTAAAAAAAAAAAAAAAAACAGGCTGGGCATCACGCAAGCCTGAACTGGTTGATTTCCTGGATTTGCTGAGCAGATGTCCCTTAGCTGCATTCGGTTTCTATTTGGGATGTTTCATGCAAAGTCATGCATTTTATTTAGATGAGGGTTCAAACCATGCGTGAACAGCAGTCTGGAGTCAATTATTGTTCACGAATGAAGCATTACACTCATTTATTAATTTTTATTTGTTCTTACCGCTTTAAAGCGGTGAGAGTTCATTATCAAGCAAAACATACTACAGTTTTTTTTGTTTTTTTTTTTTAAACTGTGAATAGTGAAAAGGAATGAGATATGATTTGCACCCCTGTCCAAATGCCACGTCAAAACGTATTCCACAACTCAATTGGAAACGTTTTAAATGACATCTTCTATTAGCTTTACAACCTAAATTGGAGAGAGAACCCACCCAAAAAAATTTCTAGAGGGGAAATAAAAATAATTCAGATAGTGGTTGCATAAGTGTACACACCCTCATAATAAGCGGAATGGTTATATTCAGTTAACCACTCACATTCAAAGTCATTTTTGAATGATTCAACATTCATATTTCAACATTCAGACATATTACTATTTCAAGCGCCTCTGATGAACCCCAAATAAATATTAAATGTAATAGTAGGTTTTCCTATATAAATACTCCCCCGATCCATTTTCACAGAAGCTTTCAAATAATTCATAAACTCCATTTGGTGATAAGGAGTGGTTTTTTTTTTTTTCCCATGAAACAAACCTTTTGTAAATATTGCCATAAAGTTCAAACCCAAAAACATTTTCACACTCTTCTTTGGCCATCTTTCCGCAACTTGAATGGTAGGAAAAATGTATGAAATGATTTATCTTGCTCACATTTTCATCACCAAAAGCTGGCACCAGTGCTGTGTAGTCCTTTTTTCCTCATCCACTGTTGAGTGATAGTAAACTTCTCAAAGCATGTGGACTCATTTGACTCTGACACAGAGAGAGGTGGAGTGGGTGCAGGAAGGGTCCAAAAAGTGGGGGGAGACTGGGAGGGAGCTTGCAGCTGTTGAAGTAATACATAAAGGAGAAGCAGGCAAGTGGAGGACAGAGGAGCGGCGTGAGGAGCTTCCCGAAAGCATTCAAACCACTGAAATCTCTGCAAGCAACAAGTAAGTCATCTCATCCGGATATTTTTGAACGAGTGGTGGCCAAACTAAGGCCAGGGGGACATTTGAGGCCCGTTGACCATTTTTAAAAATGACATCCGCCAATAATGAATGTTGTATATGCTGTGGAGCGTTTTTGTAAATATGCCAAAATGCAGATAACAAGACAGGCGATAACAATATTCCTCTTCTTAACACTGACATTCGCAGACCAATTTTTAATGAAACTTTTTGACCATCGTTAGAAGGCAAAACTCTCATTTGAAATCCTACTTTGAAACCCTATTTTGAAAACCTAATCCAAGATTGATGCTTTGCGTTGAAATCGGAACCAGAATTTTTTTTTAAATCCTATGTTGAAATCCTTCATCATTATTAAAAACAATAACTCTCAAGAATACAAAATGCATTTTTACTGGCAAAAAATTGTGAACATATTACATGACAGATTACCTAGTAAGCGCTTTAAAAATGATCTTGTTTTGTTTCTGAATTGCAGGGATAGCTTCATTTGCTTCATTGATTGTCTTTGGTTTGATTGATAATATTAGGATGAAAGATTTCAGTGTCCCTTGCATCTTTTAATTTTTCTAAACTTGACCCTCAGAGGAAAACGTTCAGACTCCCCCGTTTTATACAATGTTTTTAAACGTAACGCGAAGACAAAATAAAATGTCAGTATATTAGAAATCAAACTAGTTGTATTGAGCATTATTTGGGATATTTGTGTGGATTCATTGTGAAAATTCTGCACGGGTAGCTTTCCTGTAAGTGGATCCAGCTGACTAGGCTGCACTGTGTCCCGCATGGGTGTGTGTTTGTGTGTGGGTGTGTGTGTGTAGGCATTCAGCGAACCTCTCTTGTGCAATACAGTCTGGAATGTTGAATTAGTGTCAGCCATCTCCGTCAGCTTAAACATGTGAGGATTAATCCACGTAGATACAAATACACAACTGTAATTCCTGCCACTAAATATTTATGTTTCTAAACATTTACACACACTGCTAAGAAAGAAAAAAAAAAACTGTTCCGCATGGGCATGACATTATTGTCATTGTGCTTATGACCTCCTGCTTGGTGTTTACATGTGACCCCGTGACTGCCTGGTTTTTCGACAACGACCTTCCGCATCCCAAACCCATGCAGGCTAATACAGTGATAAAATATTTTTTGCAAAGCCCCTCTAAGAAAGAAAAAACATTTTACTCCCCGATCGCTGCAGTGACAATAAACAATATCAGTATCTATAATATTGTATAAGTATACTTAGAATTATTTTCTTTTTAACATGAACTAATTATATACTATACTTATATACTATATATATATACGAAGGAACTACAGGGGATACTAAAAGTTTTAAATAAAACAAACAAACATGAACAAATCCCTTAAAAATAATTATTGAATTAAATGTTTCAGTAAAATATAACTTCATAAAACAAATTTTATGTTCAGTAGGTTATTCAATATATATGTATATATATATATATATATATATATATATATATATATATATATATATATAATCTTACTTTTTACAGGGTGTATATACAGGTTCTGGGGGTATTGAAGGAACTCCAGGGGGTACTCGAGGTTTTAAATAAAACAAACAAACATGAACAAATCCCTTAAAAACAATTATTGAATTAAAGGTTTCAGGAAAATATAAGTTTATAAACAAATTTTATGTTCAGTAGATTATTCAATATATATATATATATATATATATATATATATATATACATATATATATATATATATATATATATATATATATATATATATATATATATATATATATAAATAAATAGAAAATGAAATCGACTTTTATTATAATTATGATAATGATGTCAGGTTATGTTAGGATAGCAGATAAGGTTTTGCTGGCTCTGACGGCCCTCCACTGGAAATACGGTAGACTAAAAGGAAGCTTTTTCAAAAGACGATAATATCAAATCTTAACGTGTCTGCTCAAAAGGCAAATTCAGAGAAACAGAACTTGAAAAAACAAGACCTAACTCATTTCAACTCCAAATTCGAAGCCTGAATTGAACTCTACTTCCCACAGTTCATCATTCACCCTTGTCATCTGCCAGTGTAGTTCACAAAGCAGGGGTCCATTATATCCATTAAAAGACAAGTAATAAGACAGCTCATGGGGAATTGAAGTCCCAATGGGTTCCAGGAAGTAACTATAGAAGTACTGTACTTATTGATACTGACTGTATGTTCTTTTTAGCCTTTCCAGGGTATGTGATGGCTGCCAGCAGATCTGTTCTCTTGTTGGTCGTTGGCCTGCTTCTCATCAATTCACTGCCAACATCAAAACAAGCCCCGGGGGCCAATCGGACACAGCCCATCAAAGCTCGTGCGTTCCCGTCCGAGAACCTGGAGATCCCCCCGGACGACTATTACGACACGTTGGACGACATCACCACCGTCACGCCTAAGGGTGTGTCTACAAGGATAGGAACCCTGAAAAGATGTGACTACAACCCGTGTGAAGAGGACCAGCCCACTTGTATCGAGCTCTCGACCATCAAAAACTGCTTGTGTCCGGGTTCGACGTCTCACCTGGAAGCGCCGCTGCCTCCTTCTTTGAAAACGCTGAGCTGGAACGGTTCCGACGTGGTGCTCCGCTGGTGCGCTCCTTACTCCTTTGTGAGAGCCTACAAGGTGACGGTGGGCGGGACGGAGAGGCGGACGTTCGGGCGGGGCCGACGCAGTGGCGGCGCGGGCCCCGTTGAGAACATCGCCGAGGTTTGCGTGGTGGCGTTGAATGACGTCGGAGAGAGCGAGGCCTCATGTATGATGTACCGGCCCCGGGACCGCAGCGCGCCTTTAAGGGCGGGGCTGATAGGGGGCGCTCTGGGCCTCTTGCTGCTCGTCTTGCTGGCCGTCCTGCTCTGGAGGCGGCGACAGCAGAGGAAACTTCGGAACACTATCTCGGCCACGGGCGCAGGTCAAACATAAATGACCAAACAGTTTCTCATGGAACACTTCAGCTTTGGAAGCACACCGTGGCAAAGACTATAGTTTGTTTTGAAGTGCTCTTCAGTTTTGCCACATAAGCATAATTCTGATTGGCGTTTAAAATATTTGCGCCTAAATAATCGTAGATATTCCAAAAAAAACATACCCATCCATCCATCATCTAGCACTTATCCGGGGGTAGATCGCGGGGGCAGCGGCTCTAGAAAAGAATCCCAGACTTGAGTTTCCCCAGCCACTTCATTCAGTTCCTCCAGCAACAATAACTAAAAAAAAAATCATAACTATCCCTCCAATCACTATCTGGCGCACATCCAGTGTTGGTCACAGGGGCAGCAACTTTAGAAGAGAAGACAAGACTTCAGTTTCCCCAGCCACTTCATTCAGTTCCCCCAGCAACAATAACTAAAAAAATCATAACCATCCCCCCATTCACTATCTGGCGCACATCCAGTGTTGGGTCGCAGGGGCAGCAACTTTAGAAGAGAAGCCAAGACTTCCTTCTCCCAAGCCACTTAATTCAGTTCCCACATCAACAATAACTAAAAAATTCTTAACCATCCCTCCATTCACTATCTGGCGCACATCCAGTGTTGGGTCGCAGGGGCAGCAACTTCAGATGAGAAGCCAAGACTTCCTTCTCCCAAGCCACTTCGTCTAACTACTCTGGAGGAATCGCGAGATGTTCCCAGGCCAGCTGAGAGACAGTCTCCCCAGCGTTGTCCACAGGGCCTCCACCCGGTGGGACATGCAACTGGTCGCCAGCCAACACAGAGACAAACAAGCATTCATGCACCCATTCACACCTAAGGACAATTTAGTATGTCCAATACACCTCCCGTGCATGTTTTTTGGATGTGGGAAGAAGCCCAAAGAAAACCCACGCAGGCTTGGGGAAAACATGCAAACTCCACACAGGAAGGCCGGAACCAGGTGGATTTGAACTCGGGTCCCTGAACTGTGAGGCGGATATGTTAACCACTGCTCCAACGAGGCAAAACATTATATATTTTTTAGTGTTTTTGTGTAGTCTGCAGTGGTGCAGAACTGCACTGCAGTTTATAATCGGTGGACACGCTCTAGAAGCTAAATATGATTGTTTTAAGTGGTTTTCAACAGAATGTGATTTCCCAATGAAATGTCTGCCAAGTTGTTTTTTTTTTTTTTTTGCTTAAAGTTGAAATCATTCACAATGTGTGGGAGTTGAACTATAGGTGCTTAATTCCTCTGCCAAGTTTTGGAGGAAAATAAATCCCTGATGGCACATTTTACAGATAAACAGCAGACGGGAGTCATTTTGCAACAATTTAGATGTAAGACAGAGCTGTGGATGTTTCTGTGCATGGTGTTTGGATCATTATAAGCGCCTAAATTCCGGACAGGAACCTTAAAAACAAAGCAGGTTTTTCTGTAGAGAGTAAACATATTTGTATAAAAATTATGTTATTGTTACATCAAGTAAAATACATTAAAAAGGTTACAAAAATGAATGAATGAAATCACAATGCCACATCTAATATTGGATGTGGCATTTTTATGTTTTACCTCTCTGTGAGAAGTGTTTTGTGTTTGCGAATGTTTGATAAGATGGATGTTACTTGTCTTTTTCCCCTCCCATTGAAACGCACACCAAGCAAAGCTTAATTATGACGATTGTACTGTATAAATGTCTTAATAGTTCTAAGTATTAAAATTCCAGTCCAATGGTTGTCTGTGTCATTACTTAAAATGGAAGGTCAATCCAAAACCCTTTTTTCCAATACGATGTTCCATGCGCCGCCACTAGTCGAAATATGGCATTCTGATTAATATTGCGTTTGAGGAATATGATTTAAGATGTTTTTATTGATCTCACGGTGCGGCCATTTTGCCACTGGCTGTCGACTAAGAATGACGTTAAGGCTGCTCAGGGCTTTTGTAACAAACAATCATGGCTCTGCTGTTTACAGTCACGTGACGTTCGCAAGTCATTTTCAGTCGACAGCAAAAGTCAATATGGCCATCCCCCAAAAAAATGCAGTATTTGGACTATTGTTGCTGCATAGATCACATACAGTATTTTATGGAAAATTTTGTACTTGGCTCGCTTAAGCCCTTTTGAATGGGTGTGTTGTGCCACCTGTCTTTTTATCGGAAGTTTTAGCTAAAGTGTTCGCCGTTGTTTTTACAGCTGTGGTAAAACTTTTTTTTTTTTTTTTCCAGTGGGTAAAGTTTTCATGAGGCTTGTTACATTCTAGCGGAGACTTCATAGTTCTCCATTACATGCCTGGTATGAAGTCATGATAAGAAAGAATGTTTGGTATCTGAAATTTTCCAATTTATCTTTTACTATTTTGCATGTCTCAGCTGGGTTATAAATCCTTTCCACAAGGTATCCCATTGAATAATTATCTGCTCTTTGTTCACTTTACCACTAAGGATGTACCAGATTTTCAGATCCCAAAAAGTAAGACTACTACTGTATATAATACATGAATGACAATGCAATGGCCAAGGAGGATTTCATTTGGAAGTTTGCCTTGTTTAACTAACTGTTAGCGGCATGGCTAGCTTGAGTCCTCGCAACTCCATTTTCACATCATAACTCATCCAACAAACTAACCATAAGAAAAGAAGTCCGATACAATTTCCAATT
Source organism: Hippichthys cyanospilos (assembly GCF_059441005.1). NCBI lineage: Eukaryota > Metazoa > Chordata > Actinopteri > Syngnathiformes > Syngnathidae > Hippichthys > Hippichthys cyanospilos. Next base: position 11,911,665 of record NC_142386.1, on the reverse strand, counting down.
AAGGACTTGAATAAATTGCTAATGAATTACGCTTCCCATGTCTGATACAGCACCGGTCTCCAGTGTTAATACTAGCAGCTAACTATGTATGCAGTTCATGTGGTGCATTTCAAACTCAGATCAGAAAAATAAACCGCCAATGCAGTAAAACTCCTCTACAAAAAGCAGGTGCAAAAAAAATCCCCCATTGTGAAAAAATATCAATGCATTGAAGCCTTTCTTACCTTTCTTACATCCTCATAAAAGGAAAAATCCCCCTGTTGCATATTATGAAATGTTTTTTTTTTTTCCTGCATTTACGTGGTACTGAAATTCACTACGGCGAAAACAAGCCTGCAGCAAAAGTCAAGCTTGGTTTATTCTTGATGCGCCGGCAGGCGTTTTGCAACACTGTATACTCGCAGCGGCTTTTCCCTGTAGTCAGACAATATTCTCCCAAACGCTAGGTGGCAGGAAATGAATTCTATAGCATACAAACAACACAAGAACAGAGGTAAAGAATCCCACTAGATTCAAACTATCTAAATTCTTCCAAGCATTTTTAAAACAGACTCCTCATCTCTCCTTAACGTGGTGCTCGCCAGGAATTGTTCACGGTATTTAGACCACATTATTCTTTTTCAGACGAATCATAAAGGTGTTTTTACCGGCAAACTTCCATAAGAAATAGTTCGTCTGCCATGTTGTCCGCTTGTAAATTCCGGAAGACACGAGTCCACACGGAGGGTCGTGGTTGTCGAAATAATGTCATTTTGATGCATGCATCCATGCGGTGTTAAGCTTAAAACAAGCCACAACTTGAAGACAGGATAAAAGAAATAAAGATAAAAGATGGATGAAGCAAAGTGAAAGACATTATGCAAGAAATTAATGTCAGTATAAAAATGCATGCTTTTTGGAGATTTGGCAATTTCTTTTTTTTTTAATGTTGGATGGTTTTGTTTTTAACTTCAGTCAGATTCTAAATTGCAAAACACAGTTTTTGTTCACGTCCAATACATAGATTTGCTATAGTGAAAAGTCCCCTGTTGTGAAAAATCTCTGGCTGCAAATATGATTTTGTTGTAGAGTTCTACTGTATATAAAGAAGAAGGATAGGGGGTGAAATTACCTTTATATTTTACTGAATTATAAGAAATGGTCAATTTAGTCACTTCTGTTTCCAATATCTTTCATTCTTGTTGTTGGTAAGTTATTGAATCAAAATAAAGACTAAACCTGCACTTATACTGGATCTAATTTTGATAATATTTACCACGAAAAAATGAAGCACATTAAAATCGGTAACTTTAAAATGTGTGAAACAATGAAAAAGAATAATAATCTGAGCCATTTGCATATATCTTCATCAATCATTTACCACCCTGAGCAGGACCTCTTGTGATATTACAGTCTGTCCTGAAGTTGGGGAGAGAGAGAGGGAAAAAAAAAAAAGAAAATCCCTTGCGCCTCCCCTTCCGGAGTTTAGGGATTTAGGCTAACATTTCTAATTTTTTGTTGTGGGCAAATATTTTCTTTTCGTGCATTGCGACTAACCACATCCTCATTCGTGTCACGGGTGAGGTGGAGTCAATCGAAGTTAACTCTGATTTCTACCAGTCCTTTTCAAATAGTGGAGCAGCTTCCCCCCCAGGTGTTAATGTTCCTGATCAATTTACATTTATTATTTACTAATTTCAGACTTTTCTCCAGCATTAAACGGTTTGATTGGTCAGCAATGTTTCTAGTTTAAATAAGGATTGACAGTTTTTAACTTTTTTTTTCTGTTTCAGACTAACCTGTAACCTGTATAAAACCTGTAACAAGTCAATGTCTGTTGAAAGTTCATTTTTGTGCTTTTTTTCTTTTAATGTTAAAAAGGATCGTGACTAAAGTATACAATTAATAAAATAACAATAATTTTCACATTCACAGCTACGGTCAATTTCGAGCCTCAATCAAACTCATGTTTTAGGATGTGAGAGGAACACAGATTACAATATCTAAAGGAGTCACAGAATGTGTAGAGATTAGATGAGAAGCAGCACGTTTTCTTGTGAACTGTTTGTCATTTTCAGCATGGTAAACGAATGACAAAGCAGATTACAACTGGTGACATTCCACAACGTGGTCTGCGACTGACGAGTATGGCCTTCTCAACAAGGAGTCATGTTGAGTCACCCATTCATCAGAAAGGTGACTCGTGTAAACAAAAGTGCATTGACTATATCTGGGCTCATAAGTTACACGCACACAAAGTATCACCAAATAGTTGTGATTATTTGCCGTCTGATGACTCAGTGACGCATGTGACTTTGCATTCATGTGTTTGTAATGTGTGGACTAATGCTTAGCACTTGTTCATTTTTGATTGTTGCAATATGTTCTCCATTATGTAAGAAGGTACCGTGTTTGTCTACCACTGTTCATTGAGCTACCAGTACTAGATCTTTGCTGCCCTCTGGTGGTTGCGTTACTAAATACAGCCATCTGTCAATGAACCCTTTAGGGCAGGAGTTCTCAAACGAAATCATTTTCGCCACACATAGGTGCCCTTTTTATTCAGCATCTAATTCAATTTGACAACAACTATATTTGTTGCTTCTCAGCTCTACCTAAGTTTAGAAAATAAAAATGTCAAATTGCACTCCTTATAGCAAACTGGGTCAATTTCCCCCAAAAAGGTTGCTGCCAATTATTTAGACAAAAACAGCATTAGCTTTGCTGGCATCATGACCTCGTTAGCAAGCAATTGTAGACACAAATGCATTTTGACAAATTAAAAACACATTTGAAAAAATGGATTAAAAAAATAAAATAAATAAAATTACATTAAACTAGGCGAATTGGTTGCTTAAAGAATACTTTCACAATTTAATATAAAATCAAATGAAATGATTAATAACCCAATGTTCTGTCGTTCCTAGATGTTACAATGGCTTCTGTTTTTGTAGTCCACAGTTGTCAAACGCAAGGATGGGGGCCAAATCTGGCCCGCCATGCCATTTTATGTGGCCCGTGAAAGCTAATCATCTAAATTTCCATGACATTTGCTAAACTCAGTTCCAAAATTTTAACTTGTCACATATAATGAATAACAAAATTGAGATTTGTCGATATTTTTTCATTTGTTTTATTTCAGTAACCTCAGCAATAAATCATGCTTTACTTCTTATTTCAAAACAACTAAGCCATCAATGTGTTGTATACAGTAAAAATATTATGAGATAATTTAAAATTGATTTGGTTTCCTCACCATATCGGCCCAATGAGGGAAGTCGTAGCTACAAAACAGCCCGCAAAAATGAGTTAGACAGACAGCGCACTATCGATGCACTATCAATAGCGGCCAGAGGCGGCGCCAAAAAACGATTAGCCAAACAAGGCACAAATCTGTAACTGTAAAAAAAATAAACTAAATCAGTTCCAAAATAGCCAAATTATTTCACGGACCTCCATTTTGAGAATCACTGCTTTAATGCATAGGTGTCGAACAATCCTCGAGGGCCGGTATCCTGCATGCGTTCTGGTTTTCTCTCCCCAACACACCTGATTCAAATGATTAGCTTATTAGCAAGAACTGCAGGATCTTGAAAATGATCCTAATCATTTGAATCGTGTGTTTGAGGAAACGGGTTCGAAAACATGCAAGGATACTGGCCCTCGAGGACTGGAGTTCGACACTTGTGCTTTACAATCTGAAGGAGTCAAAAATGCAGGACACAGTCCTCAAGGGTATGTGATGTGCATGTTTTTCAAGTCCCTCTTTGCAACAAATGATGAGCTCATCAGCAAGCTCTGCAGGAGCTTCATAATGATTATCATTTGAATCGGATGTGTTGCAGAAAGGAACTTGGAGAACACGTAGGACAAAGGCTCTCGAGGACTGGGGTTTGATGCCTTAAAGGTTTCCTCAAATTGTTTTCGTCTCGAGCTGACAACATTGTCAATTTGCATTTGTCTTTGATTTTCTAGCTGGAAGAAATAATTTTAATTTAATAAGATGCAATTGTACCTGTATTGAGAAAAGGATTAATTAAAATTACTCTTAATTGAAATGCTTTCAGTCTCTTGCCAATTCTGTCAGTTTCTGCTTGAAAAGCAATTAATAATTCTGGAATTGAGAGTAAGAGAAGCCAAAGGGGCGCCGCTACATGGCGGCTACCCCCACACTGAGATTTTGTTTTTTAAATGTCTGATTAGTCTACCATTTTTACATGCATGCATTATTCTTATAGCCCCATGACACCTGCCACTTATTTAAATAAACATGCATTTGAAATAATTATCTTATTGAAGGAAATGATTTAATGAAACCCTCACTGTGCATGTCAACCTTCACTGAGGTGTTGTGACACCTTGGCAACCCAAATGAAAATTCGCTGGCTACGCCCCTGGAGATTAGTAGAAACATACAGGTAATTAAATAAATAAATACATAACCTCAAATTGAACAATTTAGAGTCGATTTTGCATAAATGATAGATAATTTCAAGCAATTGATCTACTTAATAGTTATCTAACAAACAATTTGCAAAAATTGAGCTTTGTATAAAGTGCCTTTAGTCAGAATCACTTTGTCATTATGAAATTGTAGCAGAATAATCAAACTGAGAACGTGGCCAAACATTTACACAGATAAGAGTACATTAGAATAATGTTGTATATCTTTGTGATTCTGGCATGTCCTACACGTTCTGCCAACTAGTGTATAAAAAGTGAAAAATTATATTTCTGTGATTTGAAAAAGCCATTTTCATCATGCACTGGTCACTATATTCTGTTTTACAATCATGGTGAATATTTTGAATCAGTCCCTGAATCTGCTGTCCATGGGGGAGCTCTGATATTTTCAGCATTTTGATTGTCCGTAATAGAGGGTGCAAATTTCTAGTTACAGAGTAAATACAGTATTTCCGTTTTTGTTTCATTTTTTTTTCTGTCCATGAAGCTGTATATGAAGTTCAATATGGCCGCTATTATCGTGACAAAATGATAGATGACAAAAATGTGAAATTTGAAAGCCATTCATTAAATGGTACAACTGAATGATGTTGCTAAATACATGGGATTATGAAACGCTAAACATCCATCGTGTGTTGATTACTAAATATTAAAGAAACAAAAGGGAGTGCTTGCCAACATAAATTTGTAACTGCATCAAATTTACTTCATAAATATTGTGTTCAGCGGAATATGTGAAATTTTTGCTGAGCGCAAGAGTCTCAAAGACACCTTCCACTCTTGTACCAGCTGCAATTAGCGCAAAACTACAGCTAATTATGTGACACGGATGTCTTTAATAAACAGCTGTAAGGTGCTAACAATTGGTCATTCTTTTATTACAATGAAGAACTACTATGTCTTTGAATTTGCCTAGAGAAAAACGTCTAAGTTTAGAAATGAATTCTTTCCTCAGCTGAAGAGATTGGCTTTCAGAGGGCTTAGAAAATGTTCAAGTAGGTCAGCGTCCATTCAGGTCCTTTGTTGCAATGAGGTCACCCTATAAACGCCGTTCTTTCAAGTGCAGAATATAACACAAGTTCAGAGAGTTTCAACCGAGTGAAAAAAGAAACGAATGGACTTTATTCCACTGGATGTTTCTACTCAAAGCGTGACAGTGAACATGAAAACGATTCACTCGTGAGAATATGTCGGATGATTTATATGGCTCATACTCTTACTGTTTTTTTTTTAATTGCCTACTTTATTTTTTGCTCTATTGTGGAATGTAGTCTGCTCGGGAAGTGAACAGAATAGGAACTTCACTGTGTAGTATTGCTATGCATATGACAATAAAGCTCTAGAATCTTGAATGAAAACAAAACAAGCAGTTGGCTAAAACCAGGTCTAGAAATTGCTGGTACTAAATGAATGAAGTGCTAGAAAGAAAAAAAAATATTTGAGGTAATTATTTGATTCAATCCCAAAGACATTTTTAAAGCGTCTAAATGTTAAGTCCAAGGCATTTTTTTTTTATTTCAATTTCTTCTAACTTTAGTTAATTAAGTAACTAAAGTCATCACTTTAGGTAACTGGGTACTAAAGATGATTAAAATAAAGTACAATTGTAAGTACAAAGTAATTGATTACTTCAGTACTTAGTGAACTAAAGTAATCAATCAATTACTTTAAGTAAGACTTTATTACCGAGTTTTGACCAGCCAGTTTTAATCCCTACTTTTGCGTTAAACTATAAGTGGGTTACAGCATTCCTGGCTTAGATTTTTCACGTTACGATGTGGAATACTGAGTTTTTTCGTCCCCTCTTTAATGCATTTATCCCGCTTTACGATTAACATCAACAACTGTCATGACCTATGGGGTTGGTTGTGTTTGTTGTTTTGCCTCCCTCTTGAGGCGTTTTTAGGTAATTGCTCTTATTTTCTGTTGGCGTCAAACTGCCTCAGCTGCAACGCGTCACTACAATGCTGGTCTACTATTGGTCGGCGTCTCTACTCCCTAAGATACTACTCTACTATTGGGCAGCGTGATGGGGTCACGAAGATGCTGGTCTGCTATTGGCCGGTGCACGGGGTCACAAAGATGGCTGCCTCAAGAATTGATCTTGTGTGAGAGTGCTTTCAATATCATATTTATTATATATTTTAGTGCTTAATTGAAAGTTGAGTTGGTTATCCATGAGTCCCAAGATTGCTAGTGATGTTAAAAGAGAGAAGAAGATGATTTTCATGGAAACGAAACTGGAGATAATCAAGAAATACGAAGAAAGCTAAGCTATGTAGCCAAGCCTAGGCTACCCTTACTAGGGAATATGGCCATAACCAGCGTCACTCAACAATAAATAAATCCTTTATATAATTTTGATTTATAAAGAATATGTTATTTTACTATACTATTTTCACACCATTTTTTTAATATGTACATACAATTTCAATGTTTTTCCCTGGGATTTTACACGCATTAGCTAATTAACATAGGTTTGGATTGCCCACCATACGGTGAATTCGTGTTACGATCCCAACCGCGGAACGGATTAATCTCGTTAACCGGGGCCCCACTGTACATGGGATTGAATGGCTAGCCTATTAAATAAAGGTAAAAAGATGTCCTTGGAATTGAATGAGTTAAAGTACCGGTACTTAAGTAATTACTTCAGGTACTAAAGTGGTGATCAATGACTTTAGTGTTGGTAATTGATTACCTTATGTAGTAAACCTGACCTAAAAAAAACGGTACCTAAAGCAAATGCTTAAATTAATAAATTACTGTAGTTACTTAAGGACTAAAGTCATCAATTACTTTACGGCTTAATTCAATTTGTAACAGCCACACCTTAGTTTGGAGGAAAAAAAATTGATAACAAGTATAACTCTTAAAAAAAAAAAACTAACAGAGATATGTCTTATGAATTCCTGACATGTTCAGAGCTATGTGAATTGTTAGCTTTACTTTTGCCAGGCAAGCAGGACAGCAGCAAGTGTGCCGTCGAGTGCTTTTTCATTTCATGTGCGGAGGAATTCAGGTAACCATGGCAACCTGCCATTGTACAATTTGACACATGGGCAAAAAGCCGAGTTATCCATCAAGACTGTCAAATATAAACAGTCTGACTCGACCTCGGGAGGGGGGGGCAATTATTTCCACTCAGTACACAGACGCAATAAATACATACAATCTTTACAGATAATTGTTGTGACACACAGCTGTATGACAGTCAATGTAATTAGAGGCTTCAACCTGCAATTATTTTTGCCAGAGGTCACTAAATTCTCCTCGCTATGCATATTCATCTATTCTGTTGCTGTAACATTGAAATTATTCATTCAATGAGGATTAATCATAATAAAATTGTTTTCTTTTGTCTCAAATATGCTGGGAATCGTTGACTACCTCACGATTCCATTCCAAATAGATTTGATTGACACTGATTTCTGCCTCCGTTTGTGTAGCTGTGCAAAGAATCCTCATGATCTATTCCAATCTGCCTTGCAACATAGAAGGACAAATGAAAACAAAGTGCCATTTTTCTATTACATTTATGATGTTTTGGTTGATAAGGAAAGTGCCTCTTCCCAGAAATAACAGCATATCGATCACAAATGCTAATCTGTTCTTTATTTTCATTCGTGACATATTCATTGTAATTAAGCCAAATATCAGAGTAATTTCAACCCCATTATTTTTCTTGATATGTCAATTTTTCGAGATTCATAGGAAGCCCACATCGTTAGCAGTGTTTAACAGTTGATGCATTGAGGGAATGTGTGGAATCTGTGTATACATTTGAATGCACCAAGTGCACCGCATACATTGCAACTAGTGCTAATGGTGGATGTCCAAATGTGTTGTTTAATGTTAGATGACCCCAGGTTAAAGACTTTTTGTCATGTGAGGTCTAATTGCAATAAAACAAGAATTTTCATTTTCAGGCACTTTGATGCACTTTGTTACTTTTTCTACTTTAGACTAAGCTGTAACCCGTATAAACACTGTAAAAGATAATTAACAGTTTCAACAGTTTTAACAATTTTCAGTTGTTGAAAGTATTTCTTATTTAATTTACGTATAGTCAGCGCGGTGAGTGGGAGGGGTGGGGCGCAAACAGTTTTCTCTGTCCTGGGGGTGGTTTGGCAAATTATAATTGAGAAACACTGGTATAACGCCAGACAATGATGTAATAACACGGCTAAATCATTACTTTTCTGTCCATGATTTCACCTTTGATTAAGAAAAAATGAATGTCCCCCCAGGGACTAAAATTAGTATGAGCGAATTAAAAAGTCCAATATATTAGAGCTGTTAATATTGTCGGGCTGGTTAAAAAAAAAAAGGTCATCCATACCAAATGAGTTGGACCTTTTGTTCCTGATTCCTGCTTAATCTTTTTAGCATCATTTGCTAAATAGCATTTGCAGCGATTGGACTGAATAGAAAATGAGCACAAAAATGATATGACATTTGCACATCGATTCTCAGTAGTCTAATGAAAGAGTTATTAGAGGTGCAATGTACCTCGATGAGTTGCCGAAGGACTTCAGGGGGTGCTGCCATTTCAGTCTTTAAACCATGTTGTAAACCTGCGGGAACATGAAGCCAGAGCTCTATTTAACCTCGCCACATCCCCGAGCACGGCAGCTGTGTCCAATCTCCGTGCCTCAAAGGGAAATCTCACCATTTCAAATCTGCAAAGGACTACTTCCTTGATTGGCATCTCTGTTGAGATGCGCCGACTTTAAGGAAAGAGACCGCAGGGCCATCCGAGTGGAAATAATCTGGATGGCGTCGGAAAGCAAACAACACTGCAATAGCACAGCAATAACACATCATCAACACAAGCTCCGTGGTGTATTATTTATTCTTAGGCAAAGACGCATGAAAAGGATTATCCGCACAAAGTCAGTGAAGGGATGCTCCAGTTTGGAAGTAGACTGCAAATTGAGGAAACAAGCCATGCGGAGAAAAAAAAAAGAAAAAATCTTGGCCTGTGACATGGCCAGATGTTGGAAGAAAAACAAATCCCAATTAGCGCTAGCACCTCTGGCATGGGCGCATGCACGTTCGTGCGCATGCTGAAATCCAGCTGCTGTTAGAAGTCAGATTATTCTGTACGAATTCACAAGGGAGCGAGAGCCAGAGCGGAGCACAAAAACTTGACCTATGAATATTCATTTAAGCGGATCAATAGACATAAAAACCTATGCGAAGCATGTGGGCTTTAATAATGGGAGGCTGCTTTTTGATTCTGTGCGTAAAAGAAAAGAACGCTATTATGCAACGCAGTAACATCAGGATGCTTTGGCCGTCTGCCCTCCGCCGGGATCAATAGCCATTAACACCATTGTGCGCACAGTCACAAGACAAGGAGGATCTGCATCTCTGCGGAGTGTTTCATCATAATTGGGGGGAGCTTTAGTTACAGTAAGAGCCAGCGCCATTATACGCCCCCACCCCCCTTCTCAACGCTGCTGAAATATGCCTCCTGACTGACAATGTCATCAGGGCAGAGGCTGGACAATCTGGGTCACTTCCTGGCTGCATTAGAGAAGACGCACATGCGTGCTAGGATGCATACACACATAAATAAAAACGGGCCACCAGTGCTGATGAAACCGACCAAGAAGTACAGGTAGTAAAGATGATGAAAGGGGGATATGACAAGGGAGGACATGTCTTTTTTTTTTTGCTCTAGTTCTTTTTGGCTTCTCTCTTGAGGGCGCATTGTTCATTAAAAGACAGGCGCCATCATGCAATATTGACACTGGCTTGCACAAACTTTGGGATTTGGAGCAGCTCCGCAGACAGTGACTATGCCTTCCAACTCGGGTAGTTTAAAATGAAGATTTTCTTTGAAAGCGTCCACGTATTCCCTCCAAGATAACTACGGAAAATCTACACTGTGGGCTGGTTTCACAAGGCAAAATTTGCAGCTACTGATAGCAACTTTCATTGCACTTCAGTCGCGCCCGCAGTTTGCTCCGTTTTAACAACCTTGTCACAAAGAAGATTGCACAATTGACAAACCAGCAAAAAAACAAAACGCCCCCGGATATTGACAGGTTAAGTGAAGTTTTAGGGGTGGGATAAAATTAAACCAAGTCGGGTAAGTCAGTTTTAAAAATACATTGACTAAGGTTTACCTGTCTAACAGTGAAGATCAGGGCTGTCAAAGAAACTTGCATCATCTGCCACATCATCGCAATGTTTTTCTCAGAAGGCCATTGCCTGGGAAAGCAATATTTATGTAAATGTATAAATGTCACAGACATTTACAGAAGTCACATATTGATGAAAAAAACTTTTCAATTTAGAAAAGTAGTTAGCGGGCTACAAGGTAATGCGATGAGCAAAATCTGTCCCACGGGCCTCGAGCTTGACATCCAAGGTGCAGTTTTACTGAATATTCTGCAAATCTAATCTTCGCCAAAAATGCCCCAAATGAAAAAGAATCGGAGGCAGCACAGTAATGTGTTGTAATAGGAGTATAATGAGGATATAACCGTCTGGCCCAAACTCACCTGATGATTAAACAAACCTTTTGTCCCCGGTAACAGCATGAAGTGCTCGTCTCGGACGCCATATGTTGCTATTAAGGATTTAATCGGCCGGGAGCAGGTGGGCAGACTGGGCGACGATTCCGTCTGTCACGGCGCCAGCAGAGGGAGAATGCCAGTTTCCAGGTAACGCTGGTCGTTCAGCCGATTACTTACATAAGCGGTAAACAATCTGCAGCTGACAGGTGTCACTGGGAATCTTTCCAATCAATCACAGTGAAGAATCTGGAGGTCTAATTTAGCGGTTAACATTTTTCAAATATTTTTTTGTTCCCATCACAACTTTGAAAATATCTTTACAACAATGTACCCCTTAAGAAAAGCATCTTAGGATATATACACACTTAAAAGAGTGCTGTGCCCTCTGTGCCTGATTTAATAAAATTGTATAGCTTGCGGTTTTGTGGTTGTGATTGTATGTATGTCTTACCTGCAAGAAAATTGTGTATCTAATGACAATACACGTCTATATAAAACTGAATATAGAGGCTTTTATCAATTTGCAAAGAAGCCACGATAACACTAGTTGGCAATATGTGGCTTCATGTTCCGATTATTTTGCTCTTAATTTGAAAACAAAACTCTACAGTTCCTGTCACAGCATAAAAAAGCTTAACAATAGATTTGCTGAATCCTCTTCAAAATCAAACATCGGCATGGTGAGGTCTTTGAGTATAAAAAGCTTTACCAATAAAAATGGCACCCCATCCGTGCTCTTTTTGGATCTTACAAGATGGCTCTCAAAATGCAACTTCAAAATAGGCAAACGTATACAGTAGTAAGTGCTCAGTTTTTATCCAAAAAATACATTTATGTTCATGCTAGAACGTGTTTTCTGTATAATTATGGGTGTTATAGGTTAGTTTGAAAATATATCAGAGGATTTTTTTCAGTCCTGTGTACATTACAGTGGACATTCATGGAAACGCGGTGCAGTTTGCTGATATCACTAGTGCTTGCAGAGTTCGCTCAACAAGGCTCCTCTGAAAATAATGGTAGATACCACTTTTTTTTTTTTCAACCTTGGCATGCATGGAGGATACGGAGGATGTCTTACAAAGCTTATAGAGAAAAAATTAGAGCTGTCGTTTTAGTACCGTGATACAGGTGACACCATGATATTGTTTCTCATTCTATCAGAATCTGATAACGGCTCATGCCTAATCCCACATATTCCCTGAAGTGCCTTCATGTACCCCAATTTGGGAATAACTGGTCTAGCTAGGCAGTAGTCTGAGGACCAGACTCTCAGTCGACATAACACATTTTTGAGGCGGGGAAAACTTGACCGAAAAGACAGTCGAAAGAACCAATCAGTGGAGAGCGGAGGCGACGTCAGAAAAGTGTCGCTTGTCGTACAGGAGAAATGGAGGCGGAGTAATTCCAACATTGCGAGCCAAAGAGAGACTAGTAATACTTATGTCGTTGTTTCTGTAAAAATCTAATGGTGTAATAAGTGTCAGCATGCCTGATAATTTAACACTGTGTTTAATGCCGAACGAAACCAATTATCATCTCTCCCGCCATTTTAAATGTTATGGAGGATGGACTTGGTTCCATCTTGGACGCACAGTTCATAGTACAGATGGTTGAGAAGGGGTCAAAAGAAAGCTTTCCAGATGCACCTCGTTTCTCTCCAAAATGTGTGTGTGGCTTACCAGGCTAGCGGCAATGATGCCACGAACGTCGACTTACGTTGAAAACCATCTTTATTAAATTTAGAAAACACCACTTTGTTAACAGCAATCGCAGGAAAGTAAAATGGAAGGAGTGCTGTTTTGGCAGGCCCAGTACGAGCCCTGAGCTTGCCCCGGTTAACATCTCCTCCGCGACGCGCCTTGAAACGTACGACAGGCGTCAAAATCAGGTAGAAAGGTTGATTGACAAAGTCCCGTTTCATGTCAAGGTACCTCTTGACACCACACAAACCGATTACACCACTTTAGGATGGAAATCGGTTTGACCGCTTGAGGGGCTTCTGCACAACTGTAGGACTGCGGGACGCACAAGTGACTTAGTCCAAGGAGGAAGTGCAAACAATGTCTATTTGTGTTTGTTGGAGAGTTACGGGGGTTGAGGGGGTGTGACCAAAATAGGGCTCCCCCCTATCACTCATCAAGGCGCTGAAAGCGGCGACTCTCTGGACGGCGAGCCCGAAATATCTTCAGGCGGGAACACTGTGAGCGTGCAGGCTCGAATGCCGCCGAGCGACTCTGGTAAGTCAAACACTTTGTGCCACTCGTCTTTCTCTGGGTCGTACTTTTGAACAATCTCCACCATGCAGCGATTGTTCCACGAGTATCCGCCCACCACATAGATTTTATTCTCAAAGACGGCCACGCCCACGTCGCTTTGGCCTCGCAACATGGCGGCGATAGGAGTCCATAAGTCCAGGGCCGGGGAGTAGTACTCGCAACTGAGCACGTCGTCGTAGTCGCTGGTGCCTCGGAAGTGGTTCCCGCCGATGACGTAGAGGCGGTCGCCCACCGTGCACATGCAGTGGAGGCCACGCACAGTGGTCATGGGCGCCTTTTGAGTCCATTTGTCCGCATCTGGGTCAAAGCACATCAGTTCCTTCTGAAAGGTGTCGTGAGTGATGCCGCCTGGAGTGAGAACAGAGAGCTAATTAGCCGCCCGGACAAGCAACGCCGGATGGGATCGGCTGATCTGACTCGGTCGCTCCCTTACATGTTGTGTAAGCGCGCCAAGCGGGTAGAAAAAAAAATGGTCGCATGCAGTAGTCATTTGGCATTCACTCTACAGTGAACTGATGACTACAAAAGCAAGAGGGCCACAATGTGCACACGCAAACAAGCACAAACAGACTGTAGACGTCGAGACGTACAAAGCTGAGGCAAAGTGTGGGGGGGAATAAAACAGGACATGTCTACAGGGAAGGCTTAAAATAAAGAGGAACACAATCCCAGCATGCATTTGGGTAGAAGCCATCCCATCCCCGCCCTTCTCCCCCAAGCAGAAACACTCAGAGCAGCAAAACATTTGCAATGACTCTACAGCAGAAACGGCTTGGGGATGCTGCCCACAAATCTTGCGCCCGCTCCATTGAGGACGCCTGAGCCGTCTTTTCGGGCCCGCCATGTGGCGCCGCCGACTCAAACCATCGAATCTTACTTTGTTTCAATAAGTAGCCCATGCAGAGAATGCACTGGGGAGGCATCCATTTGCATCCATTATTTTGAATTGCTGAATCGAAAAAAAAAAAAAAATTATATATATATATATATATATATATATATATATATATATATATAAAATAAAGCTGAAAAATATATATATATTTGTCTTGAATATTTTTTTGGATGTAGATAAAATTTCACCACCATTTGACTTCCCAATGGCATTAATTTAAATTTATTCTTGTCCACACTGAACGTCACACAGACAGCGCAAATCATTTCAAGCATTGTGCAGTCATGCGTGAGCAACTGTGTGTATATTGGAGGTGGAACATGTTATTGACAACTATTTGATTATCAAATTGAGTCATCAATTAGAGACCTAATTGTCCAAATGCTCAGAATTTCAACCTCGCGACTGGAAATTTGTCAGCGTTCTTTTGTCCCATGTGAAAGCGTATTGAAAATTTGAATCAAGATGAGACATTTATGATTGTCTTTTTCTTTTATTTTGGAAAACAATGTTCAATTTTTTTTTGCCTATTTTTGATATTACAGGACAAACCAGCAAACAAATAAATAAAAACCAAAAAATGCAATCTCTTATTGAAAAAAAACTCCTGTTTTTATAATAATGAGATGAAAGTAAGATGTTTTTAAAAATTGTTTAACAATTAATTGACTGATTGATGATTAATATGAAATTTTAAGGGTCAAACCCACAAGCAAAACATTAATAAGTATTTTCTGCTACAGTATTTCAGTTTTGCTTTTATAGTTTTATTTTTATTAAAGGAGACGAAAATTAAAATAGTAATAATAGTGCTGATTCATTGATTGACAGTAAAGGACAGATTGATAGTATTTTATTGACCAAAAATAAATAAATCAACCAAGTCATTAAAAAAAAAAGTGTTCTCTGCCATCTCAGCTTGAAAAAATGTCCTGTTTATTTGTACATTGACAAAAATTAAAACATGTTTTTAAAAATCTTATTAGTTGATTGACAGTAATCAACAGATTTATCAATTATTATGAGATTAATTTACGGACCAAACTAGCAACTAGAATATAGTATATAGTTTCCTGCAATCTTGGTTTTGGGGGAAAAAAAAAGTCAGTTTTTTTTAATTTTTACATTCAATTCATATATAAATTGACAGATTATTTGATGATTAAAACAAGATAGTTGCAGCCTTAATGTACAGTATGTCCCAGTTGGTGAGTGTCCCACAATATCAGTAGGTGACGGTGCACAGACACAAGAGGGAAAAAAAAAAAAAAAACCTCAAGACAAATGTTCAGCCTTGGGTGCAGGTCTGGACTCTTCTATGTGACATTTTACTTCTTGTTATAAATGAGTGGGCCCTTACAGCTTCATTTGGATCATGAAGGGAGGGGAGTGGTCGAGTCTAAATTTTTGTTTTGTTTTTGTTTTCCTTTCAGATGACATCATTCATGTGTCACAGACGGAAACATACTCTTTGCCCTGTCAGGCTTGATTTCAGGCCCTAACCTAGAACTGATGAGATCATGCAAAAAAAATAAATTCAACTCCTAAATGAAACCGCACCAAAATGGCTGATTTGATATCAAAGTGCTGTACAATCATCCTTGGCACCCACTCAAGTCGGCCCACTGCTTTCTGGAGGCGTGTTGTGCAAAAGCCAACACTTAACTTCATGTAACCTTGAGAGGAAGGCATTTTCTTGAATCGTTTCAAAAGATAATTCTGATAATTAGGAATGTTAAATATTACTAATACTCCTCCTCTCAGGTAAATAGCGCCGAGCGATGATATTAGTATATTGCAATATGAAGGGACACAATATGCATATTGCAATTGAATGTGTATCAATTTTGAAATATTTTATTATAACAAAGCATTAAATAAATAACTTTCCATTTCTTCTAGATTTTTGTTGTTTTATTTTCCACCAAGGCCATCTTATCAAATGACATAACAGGTCAAAGCTAAAAACAATGACGGAATGAATAGCCGTTGTACTGGGTAAATTTGTTAGCTCTGGCACATTTTGCTGATGTTTAGGGTGAAGCTGAATATGAAATTGTTCATGATAGAGAGCAAAATCGTCCAGTTGGAAACATTTGGGCCTTTAAAAAAGGGAACGACTGACAACAATGACATGGATAACGTTTTCACTGCCATAGATTATTTTACAAACATTTATTACAATGCGCATTTGACGTATTGGAGCCTAATTGCAATACTCGTCAAGCCACAACAACCAGCACCAGTGATTATTCGGCTGACTAAGTAACGTGAAAAACGGTGGTCCAGAGGCGTGGCACTGGCTGCTCCACTACACTCATCTTGAGCAGTGACGGCGCGTGGGCTGAGAGCACGTGTTGGCTTCATCCGGCTGACGGAATGTCTTCAGACAGGCGAGCGGTGCGGCCATACAACGGGAGCTGATTCACTGTGACAGAGCAACACGGAAGTGCACTTGGGCGAGGATCGCCTTGCGGAGCGGCTCTAATCCGCCTTGGGAGAGCCCGAGGTTGCTGCAGGGCCTCAGTGCAACAAAATTCTTCTAACTGCTCATTTATCCAGACTTAAACATTTCAAGACCTTTCCAGAAGCCATACTGGAAATCTAAGATGGCTGACATTTAAATGAGACTCTTGGAAACACTCCAAACTGTCCTTGCGATATGCACCTGTACAATCATCTAAAACGTGTGTGTGTGTGTGTGTATGTATATATATATATATATATATATATATATATATATATATATATATATATATATATATATATATATATATATATATATATATATATATATAAAAATAAAATATAAGTTGTATAAGACTAACATAAGTTCTTTTCAGAGCATTAAAAAGTACCTTCAGAAAACCATTCACTGCAGAAAACCAATGCTGTATTTCACCTCTACAATGCGCCGTCGCTTTCATTGCATGTTACTGCTTCGTCAAACTTCTAAATGAGTATTCCTTTGCAGGATCATACTCAGATATTCTCTCACACTAATCCGACTGAATCAAAGTGATTCCAAAAATGTAGGCTGAAAAACAAACCTCGTTAAAAACTGTCAGGCTTATCATGCATGTTGCTGTAAGAGCACAGCACCCACAGCCAGTATGGATTAACACACAGCATTTTCATGTGACACCTCCTACACAGACAGTTTTTGCTCTGGATTAGTCACACAGAGAAAAACTAGGGCTCATCTCCATAGCGCAGGATAGGCTGTTTTGAATCCCATGAAGTGAACAGCTATGGGTGTGACGATACCCAAAAATCAAGCAAGCAACAAGACCAAAACTCATGGCTCTTTACGCTCAGAAAATATATAGGTATTTTTGAAAAATTAATCACTTGAGTGTTTATAGTTCTTTTGTTCATAAGGACTAATGGGAACTTTCCCCAAAATGGAGGGCCACAGTTTGTTTAGAACGACAGGTGGCCTGGTCCAAATGATTTGGCCTACAACCAAATAACTGCTCACACCTGACCAAACGAATTGTACCGAGTGGAAAACTAAGCATTAGATTAAAACAGACCCAAGAGTGCAAGTGCGAAAGATTCCTTAGGCTGTGTTCACACTTGCGCGTGCAGCACATTTGGCTTGTCTGAAAGCAACTTTGATGCAATTGCTCTGACGGTGTGATTTATTTGGTCAAGTGTGAATGTCATCATTCGAGATTTGTTTTCCACTGTTTTTTTTGAATCAGGGAAGATGTTCATGAAAAAGATGTCGCGGCACACGACAAAATAAAAATGTGAAAAAAAAAAGTTACATAATGACAGTGATGAAGTAACATTTTATTAATGTGGAAAATGGTTCTTTCAGGTGATGTGAAGTGAGGAATGATCCAGGGCCAAAACATGTCAAACTAACTTAAGTACCTCGGTTCAATAGATGCCCCAGACCTTTTTTTCTCTTGCCCAGAAAAAAAAACATCAAGCGTATTGCAAAAACACCCGGTGACAAGGCCAACTCCAAATAAAGCTTAATTTACCAAATATTTTATGGACACCAATGCCTTAGTATGCTTTTATTTTGAAGTTGTTCCCTGGCAGTGTAACAGCTTGACTAGTCTTTCATCTGCAATTTTTGCTCTTGACTCTTGATACAAACCGCATTAGGTTGTTCTGAAATTACATCCAATAACCATTTCAGGGCGCAGACGCATGACTTAGTTCCGCTAACAGTAACACACTGTTATAGCAGCATCAAGCATAAATGAACCGCTACCTACCAGCGTTTGAGTACTCCATATAGACTGGCTTGATAGGCATAATGACTTGGGACAGTTGCCATTCCTAGTGATCTCACAGCTGCACAATTTCAGTTGGCGAATTTTTTTTCACAAAATTTAAGAGGAGATATTTGTTTAAAATGTGATGTTTGCAAATAGAAAAGTAGTGTGGTGCTAAGCACAATACAAATTTAACTTTAAAAAAATTCCAAAGCATATACAAGTTGGTCTTTTATAATTAGGTAACAATTTGTAATTTGGTCTTATGTGCTTAGAATTGTTTTATCACCAAGTACAAAATATTGTATGTATTTATTTTGAATACTTGACATTAAATTGTAATTTATTGTAGTGTTTCCAAATACCAATAACACTCGATAGCTTCAACGTTCAAGGCCTTCAATGCTATAAAATGCTGATGTTTCAAGAAAATCATGGGCTGTTAAATATTTGACAGAGAGCAAATAGGTCCCTTCAGATAAAGGCATGTTAACGAAAGTTTCTGACAGGAATTGCATACTTTTAAAAGAGCAGCTGTTACAAAATCCACAGATAAGAAGCAAGCAGAGGCTTGAATCTGTGGTCGTCCCTGGTGTGCCAAGAACCTCTCAATGAAACATCCTCCAAAAGGCTGAAGGAGACACATTTGCAGTTGGCTCCAAAACACAAACTCATTTTCTAACAGCTATACTTGTATTCATTGATAGACTGTGCTTTTTTTTTTTTTTTTTTTTTTTTTTTTTAACGGTCAAAAGGGGAGTTCTGGGTGGTTGGTGAATGGCTACAATGTCCCAAAAGTGAGCAGTGAGGTGGCTGGAAAAAACGAGTTGAGAGGCCTGAAAGTGCCAAAATGCACTCTTAAGTTATAGGTGGAATTTCGGAGCATCATACGGCATACGCCTAACAATCTGGACTGCAGTGTACATTTTAAAACCGTTTTGTGACATCTCAGCAGGTGGAAATAACACCAATGGTGCAAATATAAAGGCAATAAAAAATGAAGTTTGAACAGGTTGTTTCTTTATACTGTTTTTTTTTCCAATAAAAATGCCATTGTGAACTCAAAAATGTGCCTCTTTTGTTTGTGAATTGCCCAAGACCACAGTCCTAAACTACTAAACTGCACATCCCACACAATTTAAACAAATGAAAAAAATGTAAAATAGAAATATTAAAAAAAAAAAGCTACTAAAAAGTCATTTAATACAAGCCCATTTTAGACCCTCATTTAAGCTAAAACTTAAAAAAATACATATATTGGGTGCATGAGAAGTTTTACACATTAGAAAAACTAAAAGGATAAAAGATAAGCAATATTACACGGCTGCGAGAACTAAAATATCTCAAAGGAAAATTTAAAAACAATTGTGCTCATACCATGCACTTTTACAACTGTTATAATATATGCAGATATGACACCAAATTGTAAACTGGTGATATATGGTGGCCACTTACCTGATATATACATATAGCCGCCATAGACGGTCCCAGCATGCCCATAGTGTGGCTCGTTCATTTTGGCAACATACGTCCATTCGTTCGTCCTTGGGTTATAGCACTCCACGGTAGCTAAAAGACAACCGAGTGGGAAAAGGGAGCGTATTAGTATAAAGTAGGTCAAGACACAACTGAGGAGGACAAACAGCAGCAAATGAGGCCTTGGAGGGTCGCAGCGTGTGAGCTAAAGCACAACTTTGAAGGGCGGGCGGAACATCCTGAAAAAACACATCAGTAGGGAAAAAACAGGAAATTGGAAGATTGTAAGACTGTCAAAGTTTCCAAAGAGGTTTTCATAAAAATCGGAAACGATCCGGGAGGAAAGGGAAAGAAAAAAACCCATGATGATTCAGGGAATGATTTTTATAGGTAATTTGACTGTGAAGAACGCTTTGTTCTGTGTTGCCGCTACAGGAGCCTTCATAACACAAGAGTAAGTGTGAAGTTCCACAGTGCATCGAGAAAAAGCTATGATGCGATCTCTCCTTGTTAACTGTCATCTGCATAAGCAAACACAAAAACAGCCAAGCAGAATGCACACAATTCATTTATAGTTTGAGTGGTGTCATTTCAGAGACACAACAAAACCAGAACACTTAAATTAGTCAAGAGCTTTATTGGCAAAGTCTTATCAACCCTGCAGGCAAGCAGAGAGTTTCTCAGTCGGTGGGATGAATGAATACTTTGCCCATTCATCATTGGTCATTACAAATGACCTTGAACTGTGTGCATAATTGCAGTTGCTCTAAAGGAAAAAGTAAAAACATTGAAGTGCAAAAACCTGAATATTGTGCATCAGAAAATTATCTTTGCTGGTATGCTTTCAAGTACAGCTGTCAATGTATCAATTAATAAGTAATCAATTTATTCGACAATCATTTTCTTAATTGAGTAATCGTTTGAAGCTATTCTTTAAAGTCAAATTATAAGCCGACCATGAACCAGAGACTTAATCAGTTTCAAAAAGTGAAGTACAACAATCCCTAGTGCAGGGGGCACTGGGTAGTACATATTTACTACAGATGTTTCTTAATTATTGTGAGGGATCAATGACATGATCAGGGTCTTCACATAAACTGGTAGCCCTTCATATTACGCGTTATCAAATAAGTAGCTTTCGGTTTCAAAAAGGTTGATGAATTTTGCCCAAGGGAAATATGGCTTGGTTGTTGTTAAGACATGTTTTTAATTACAATACAAAATTAACAATAATTGCTAAGTAAAGTCGAAATGAGAAAAAAAATTGTAATACACTTTAATGCAAAATAAAATTTTTATCCGATTGATTGAATAATAGATTGTAAAAATAATTGATAGTGGCAGCCTGCTTCAAAGTTAGCAGATGAAAAGCTTTATTGTGATTAGAGTGACCTTAATAGCCTGCAGATTTTTTTTTTCCCCCACCTCTTGCAAATCTTAATGGAACCATTGGGCCAACTGGGAGATCATGAGTAAGAGTGAATCAAGCCACAGTATTTTTGTGACCTTCACATTTGGTTCAAAACACAGGGGAGAGAACCCGGTAATTGGATCGGCAAGCGACAAGTGTTCTGTGGAGGCCGATTAGTCCAAATAATCTCAGGGGATTAAGAAAAGAGGCAAGAAGAAGAAAAAAAATGCATAGAGCTCAGTTTAGCGATTGCTTTGTTGGGGAAAAAAAAAAAACTCATGCCAGAGAGAGAGAGAGAGAGAGACTGACTGTTGAGCACAAAAAAAGTATCTCGCTGACTTGGAACACTCTGCCTGATAAAGAATTCTAAGAGAAGGTGATTAAAAGATCTGATTGAACCCTAAACGACCATTAAAAACAACTCGGCATATTCTTTCATTGCCACCAGTGACCTTAAAAAGGCTTCCATGGAAACCGGTTACAAGATGAAATCTGTCATTGGTGTCCTTAAGCCTGACTGTGCTGTAATTACTTCGCCTACCTAAATGCCTAAAAATCTGGTCAAACCCACAAATCCGACAATGCAGTTCTAAAGAACATCTTACCAAAAAAGACTCTAATTACATCACTACACGATGCCTTTGTTCTGTTTCAACTCCTATTCACACAATGGTAGGAACAAAGGAAGGGGCCAGGTAACATGCGGAACTTGTGAGACGGAACCGGCCGGGAGCTGGACAGCCAGTGAATTGGGCTTTTTAGTCTAATTATACTTATCAGAAAAAGATGACTGCCTCAATGGTGGACATTTTCAAAAAGCTCTATTCAAATATTGAGCAGTGCAAAGTAGTCCACAATTTATGGACACACTATATTTCGTAAACATATTTAACTCAACGGTACAAATGACGTCTGTAGCCGTCAACGGCAGTGAACAAGTTAAAGCGACATCATATGCTGAACTGTAAATTATGCCCTAATTGCACATATCTGATTATTAGAAATAATTCTGCTGTATGTTTTTTAGACATATTTTAAAGCACGTTGCCGATGTGTGAAGAGTTGGCCTTAGTTTCTATATCACTTATAGAAGGCGGATCTGGAACCAATTAGCTGCAAAGAGCAGAATTGGGTAAAGAAGACAATAGAAGTGCAAGCGAAAGTTAAAAATAAACCAAAATGCTGCCTGTGTGTCTTCTTTTTATTAAAACATCTAATTGTGTTCAATATCTCATGTATTTTGCTGTTTTGTTTTTCATCACGTGTAGAAAGAAGAAAGACAAGAAAGCAACTCACCAAGCTCCCCTGCCGCATTCCTTCCCCCAACAGCGTAGAGGTGTCCCTTGAGCGCGCTGAGGTGGAAGAAGGTCCGCTTCTCATTAAGGCACGCCACCTGCATCCATTTGTTGTAGCGCGGGTCGTAGCGGAAGACGGTGTCCACCGCCGTCTTGCCTTTGGTGTCATAGTTGCTTTGGCCCCCCACCACATAGAGAAAGTTGCCGATGACGGCGATGCCGTGCTGGTAGCGCGGCGCATCCATGGGCGCCAGCGCTTTCCATTCGTGCGCCTTTTCGTCAAACAGGCGCAGCTCCTTGCTCACCACCAGCTGCTGGCGCAGCACGCCGCCCAGTGTGACCAGGTGAGCGCTATCCGAGCGGATGGCCGTCCGTTCCGACTGCATGACCGGTTGCATGTACGGCATCATTTGGTAGTTGCTCGCTTCCAGGAGGAGGTTTACGCACGTGTTGTCCGTGCGCATGAAGTCCACCGTCTGCACGTGATTGATGAGCTCCTGGGGATTCATGAGGGGGAAGCGGATGTTCTTCATCAGCTTGGAGGCGTAGTCCATGCGACTGTCTTCGTAGCGGAGCCAGCGGCAAGCCGCCTTGAACAGGTCCAGTTCGCTGCAGTGTTTCAAGCTGTTGCTGGACAGCACAAAAGCCAAGCGCTCAAATGGCAGCTTTACAAATTCGCCGGTGCCCAAAAGTGAGGGGAAGTTTTTCAGGATGAAATTGTTGACATATTTGTCCACCTCTGTCAGGTTATACGTGTTGGCGATGCGGCCCACCTCCACGCAGTTGTCAAGGGAAACCTGCGGGTGGCAAAAGGGTGTGCATTAATTGAGTAGTGCCGCAACTCAACTGTTTCAATAATTCATGCATTCATCTTATTTTTTCCATTAATCGGATACAAAAAAAAGAACATTTTAATAAAAACGTGACATGTCACAAAATACAGAAACAAATTCATTACAATTTAGTAACTACTTTGGTCGTTGACTTTCAATGATACAGCACATGTTTTATTTGGATTCAGTACAAAGATAATTACTGTATTTTCCGGACTATAAGGTGCATTGGTATATAAGCCGCAGCAGCAAAATCTGAGCAAAAAAGTGATTTTTGCCACGGATACGCCACAGGTAATGACATCAGATCTTTACGCAAAAAGGCGGTATGTGAAGTTTTTTTTTTTTTTGTAATTGTCTGGCAACAGCAACATCCTCTCTTTAACAGACTGGACAAGCCAGTATGTTTAGTCCCAACATATTTATAGAAAATGGATGGATGGATATTTTCAACACTAACAAAATACTTTTAGTTAAATAGCAGTTCAAAATCAAAACCAATTCTTCAATAGCATCTTTTTTGTCTACCTTTGTTTGATAGTTTTTTTAATGAACATAACACAATCTGCATAATTCATATACAATCAAATATATATATATATATATATATATATATATATATATATATCTTCACATATACTGTGTACTGTATATACAATTTACATTCTCTTATTAAATTAAGACATTTAGAGTTTTTTAATATATTGTTTTAACTGTTTTTGAGCACAGCCATTGATTCATATCTTTTCAGTTCTATTTGATAGTTCATAGTCCATAAATTGACACCTTGAACTTGCTTGCTAGTGGCTAGCAAAAACACAAAACAAAAAACAAACAAACAAAAAAAACACAGATAGGCTGCAGGGGTCAAAACATGAGAAAAAAGTCGCAGCTTATAGTCTGAAAAACACAGTAGTTTGCTTTTATGGAAAACTCCCAAAAATATATACTGTTGAAAATCTGAAATTTTGAGAAGGGATGCATGAGTGTACGGGCCAATTCCTGGCCTTATTTCAAGGTATGTGCGATGGTGGCAGCAGGAGGAGGGCAAACAGCAGAAAAAGAAAACTTAATGATACAAAGATACCTTTTCTTCATTTCTGCTGTCCCGCAGTGTTCAAGTCATCCTGGTAAGCTCCTGTATGTGTTCCCGGCTTCCAGAGATGTGCAATAATATCCGAGCAGCCATATTAACGAGCTTGTTGCGTTTGATTCAAATTGGAATTTTGAGATTTCAATTTTTGTTTTGGATTTCAGTTTTTGTCTTGTTGTACAGTGTTTCGTTTCGTTTCTTTTATATGCTAAGTCATTTCCATAATATAAAGAAAAAAACCTGCACAGAGGCGACCGTATGTTGTCACTTTATCATCAAAATATCAATGTATTAGATACGTAAATTATAACAATAGATTTCTCCTTGTTTTTGCCGTATTTTTTCTCACCAACACGTGAGATGGCACAGATCTGTTTACTGTTTTGAAGAGCAAAAATGGCAGAAAAAGAAGGAGAGTAATAAGTGGTCCGCAATTAAAGGGCTAAATCCAGCATATTGCCACATTTTGGCCTTAAAAAAAAAGAAAAACTGAACAAAGTTGCTGTTTGTTACCACTGCAAACAAATACTATGTTCAGTGGAAAATAAAATCACATATACTGTGTACTATATATAAAATTTACACATCGCAAATTTACTTAAACTGTTATACATTCTCATTAAATTTAGAAATACATAAATATATTGGTTTTTTTTAATAATATATTGCTTTAACTCTTTATGAGCACAGCCTTTAATTCACATCTTTTCAATTTTATTTGATAGTTGTTCCATAAATTGACACCTCGAACAGACACACACACATGCGACGTCATCATCCAGCCAAAACATCTAGCAGCATGTCAACGTCTAAATTGTGCTCCAACTCCAAACCGTTCAGCGAGCCAGACAAGACGAGTGCTCCCGGCAGCAACAAACTCAACCGTCAATAATGGACTTGTTCTCCAAAAATGTAACAAGGAAGTATGAGAGCAACTCACCAAGGAGCTGACCAAAAAGGTAAAAAAAAAAAAAAAAATCTCCTTTCCATAATTTCTTTTTTTAATTAAATCACATTTCAAGCTGTAATATGTGCTGAATCATTGATGTCAATGATGTCTAGGTTCTTAAAAAAAATATAGAATATAGAATTTGTTTATTTTAATAATTATTTTTTGTTTTTTAGTCATTAAAATAAATGCCTTCTTTTTTAGAACAAACATTATCGAATATATCGCAATACCTATCGCAATACACCTTTGCCGTATCACAATATACTTTTAAGACCCAATACCCAACCCTAGTAATTAGTAAAAAAAAAAAAAAAAAAAAAGGATTGGCAATTAATTAGTGTACAACTGGTGAAAGTGTTGCGCTGTATTAAAGCACTGTGTGCACGCAGACTTACCCCAGATATAAGAAAGACCTTGCAGAAATCCAAGACCGGAAGGATTTGTAAGAAGCTGGCTGCCTCAAGTGTGTCTTGCAGATTCTCCATGTTGAGCGACAACTTGGCAGTGTAGATGAAGTCGATGATTTTCTTCAGGCCTATTCGGTTAACTCCGTGGAGCTTGATGCACATTAAATCCTGTTCTTTCATCCCACCTGCATCAAGGCAAAGCGGAGCGTAAGCAAAAAAGTAGATGCAGCTGCACAACTAATACATAATCTTCTTTGACTGACAGGTCTGGGAGCAGCTGCGTCCATGCTAAGTTTTTAGAGAGGCGGATCAACAGTTACATTTAACATTTTCATTGCCAGCCCAGTGAACTTCCTTCACTATCACTGACAAGTATTTTTAAACAGGAATAAGTGAGCGAGTATGATTCCACTTCCCTCTAAATGTTCAACAAGGAAACAACTTTACTGAAGCACAACCAGCAATAAAGAAGGCCCTGTTTTAGATACAAAAGCTCAACACAGAGTCCAATGGGCAAAACGGGGTAAGACTTTGTTTTGTGTAGGTATTGAGAATTCTCTAAAATAGCTCAATCAGTGATTGATATGATTGAAATGCATTTTTGACTTGTATAGTTGCCGAAGGCAGTAAATGAGTGAACTTATTTACTGTTAGGCCAGGGAAGAAAGAAATATCTTTCATTGTCTATGCGTGTCATTGGGAGTGAATTAGTTAAAAAAATTAAATGAGTTCCCAAATACTTGGTTTTACAAAAGCATATGATGCCCGTGTGCACATCTTTTGCTTGTGTAATTTCAAGCTATTATGCCTTATATGGTGCTCTTTGTCTACAACTGTCATTTAGAACCTAATTTCAGCTAATTCTTAATGGCTTGGCATTCAGGTTCTCACAACAGCGTGGGGCGAAAGAACAAGGTCATTCTTAGTTGAACAAGTAATAGTGACCTAACTGGTAGTTTGTCAAAGTATGAATGTGATCAAGAATAATTGAAAAAGAAAAGCCTTTACGTGAGAATACATTAGTGGAGAAAACAGATTAATCAGCCATTAAATGAATCAACGATGAACATCCTACGCACAAGTTATTGGAGAGAGACACCGGAGGAGCAATTACATTGAGTCATTTCTGGCCCACCTGTGAACATGGCTTTGAAATAGTCAGAGGAAGAGGCCATCATTGCTCGATGAACGGGAAAGGCTTCGTCGCCATCACCAGCTACAAGAGTCACATCACATAGCAGTCCCTCTATCCTAAGCTGGTCGAATCCCTACAACACAGATACAACAGATGTTAACATGAATTGTTGACTATTCTTTTGTGTGAAGAACCCTGTTCAATCCATACTCCAAAATACAAGGTGAACCATACAAAGCTTATATTTAGATTCTCATTGAAAAGGAGTGCATATAATGCAATTCTCAAAAGGTTGTGAAAAATGTTGGGAGAATTGTGCTTGCAATCATCTCAAGGTTAACGCTGAGAATGAATGGAGCCCTCACCTGAAGAACCACTGAGCTATGGGTGTTGCTTGTGAAAAAACGTGTGTTTCCAGTCTTTGAGGCCTGAAGGTGAGCACAGATGCCCATATCACCGTAGCCCAGCGCCACTTTCATGTGAGTGTCGTCGTCCTCCACGAGGGATCTGGGAAGAGGAACAATCAGCTTTTGTTTCACTTGCCTGTATTTCCGCAGTGTACAATACAGTTCAGCTCCATTCTGTACAACTTTGAACATACCAAAATGTACCACACTGCATGGAAACTGGATGCTGATGGCCATAGTGTGCATCATTCCAACAGATGGAACAGTATGAAAATTTATTCCCACCATCACCGCCAATTTTATTTTGAATGTTAAAAAAATACAAAACTCCTCTATGTATTTCTGGACAGTTGTAAAGAGCGGCAAGCAAAGTGGATTTTCATGCAGGCAAGACAACACACGATAAGGGCCTGACCATTTTTTGGAGGCTGATAATAATATAAATAATACGAATTAGTGATTAATCCATCCATTAACATTGACAGGCATTGACATGAAAGGACATCAACGAGAACCCTAGCGAGGAGTGCCATTAATGTCAAATAATGTCAACTACCGTATTTCCCGGACTATAAGGCGCACCAGTATATAAGCCGCAGCAGCATAATATTAGCATTTTTTTTGTAACAGATAAATCGCACTGGACTATAAGCCGCAGGTAATAACATCAGATTTTCATGCAAAAAGATGGTATATAAAGTTTATGTTTTTTAGTTATTTAATATTTTTGTAATTGTCTACCAACAGCAACATCCTCTCTTTGTTTAGTCCCAACATATTTATAGAGAATGGATGGATGGATATGTGTTAGTTAAATAGCACTTCAAAATCAATACTTCAATAGCGTCTTTTTTTGCCTCCCTTTAATTGAGTTTATTTTAGTGAACATAACACACACAACATAATTCATATTCAATCATAAATACATAAATAAAATGACATATACTGTGTACTGTATATAAAATCTACACATTTACCCAAAATGTTATACATTCTCATTAAATTTAGAAATATGTATATATTTTTTTAAGAATATATTGTTTTAACTCTTTTTGAGCACAGCCTTTGATTCACATCTTTTCAGTTTTATTTGATAGTTGTTCTATAAATTGACACCTCGAACAGACACGCACATTTGCTTGGTTGCTGGTGGCTAGCAAAAAAATAAATAAAATAAGCGCACAATACTATAAGCCGCAGGGCTTTAGCTATAGTCCGAAAAATACGGTACTTTTATTTTTTTTATGGGAGTGGGTAGAGAATATGTTCAAGAAACTCTAATTTGATCATTAATCTGGGAAAATTTAAAAGAAAAATTGCGGTCAGTCTGAATGCTTGAAGCTAACTGACTCGTTTTTAAAAAAAAATGGCTGGCAGTAAGAGTTAATAAAAAAATTATGATAAAAAAGTACATTTTGTTTCCTCTGAATGCATTTCAATAGACGTCAATTATATCCAGAGTTGCGTTATTCACTGGCTGACATGAATGACCTCAACAGCAAAATTCACTATATGTATTCAAGGATTCAAGGTTAAGGTATACATTTATGGATAATAAATAATGACACCAGTGTTAACTTGTATGCAACTGCTGTAAATGGTTAGAGTATCCATCCATACATTTTCTAGAGCCCCTTATCTTCACAAGAGTCGCAGGCTTACTGGTGCCTATCCCACCTGACTTCAGGCAGTAGGCTGGGGGACACCCTGAACTAACAACCATTCACACACCCAATCACACCTAAGGACAATTTATTGTGTCCAATACACCTGCCAAACAGGATTTGAAGAGTGGGAGTGCCCAGAGAGAACCCATGCAGGCTCGGGGAGAACATGCAAACTCCACCAAAGAAGGCCAGAGCCAGCTGTATTTTAACTTAAGTCCTTTTCGGGGGGAACATGCAAACTCTACACAGGAAGGCCAAAGCCAGCTGGATTCAAACTCGGGTCCTTTAACTGTGATGCGGACGTGCTAACCCCTGCTTCATCGAGCCGCATGGTTAGCATACATAAAGGGTAAAACGTTTGAACAAGTGAAAAGTATCAAGATTGGAGGATGTTTGAATTTAATCAGTTGACCACTATACAAGACAGACTAAACATAAACACCACAACAGTAATATAGGAAATTTAATATTGGTGGGACCTAATTGTTTTCAATTCAATGCATTTTGGCCAATAAATAGACAAACATTAAAAAAACCCACCAAAAATAATCAATAATGGGGAAAAAAAGGAAAAAAAACCCCACTTCTTTAGGCCAAAAGATTGGCAACCCGCAGCTCTGTAGCCGCATGCAGCTTTTTAGCGCTGCCCTAGTGACTCCCAGACACTTTTGCAAAAATATATGAAAATGAAAAAAGATGGGGGTATGGGTTTTTTGTTTTAATATGGCTTACAAAGATGACACAAACATTCATAATGTTTTCCAATGCTGTAAAAATGCGTCGAGAAAATACTACATTTCAAAATCTCTGCAAAAAAATGATTTGAGTCATAGCCTGTGACGCACGTTTCTTTCAGCTCTGTGCATATGGCAAGCGGAGATCAGACAAAGCTAATCCGCGTTTGTGTTGAGTAATGCCATACATGTTTCGAACGCAGCTTTTGCGAGCTTTTCACAGCTGTTACTGCTAAGAACACAATCCTGTCATAGGCACATATATTTGGCTGTTTTTCCTAAAAAAAAAAAAAAAAAAGACATAAGTCTGATTTCTTAATTGTGGTTCGATAATTTTACCAATGCAGCAAAACATAATGTATGAATATTATAAAGGAAGTTAAACAGCAGTCATGTGGTGCGTCATTTTCTGCCGGATGCATTTGAGTGAAAAGAAACATTTAATCAACGAAGACTCATTATTGTAGACTACTTAGTCATTTTGTTAAGAGGCTAATATAGACAATTGCAGAAAGTGTTGACTTCATTATATGGCTTTTTTTTTTTTTTAATGTGCGGCTGCAGATAAACTTGCTTTTTGGGTTCAATATGGCTCTTTCAACATTTTGAGTTGCCGACCCCTGCTTTAGGCCAACAAAATAGTGTGAGTATGATTTCAAGATAAAACTTGGGCTGACACTATTAACAGGACTTACTGCTAAAATCAAAACTGGATATATTCAAGCTTTAAGATGTATATTTTTATTCTTGATTCGAGTATCTTTATTCAGATGTCAGCCATTGCTGCTTAAGGCTACAAATAGAGCTCTGTCAGCTACCTCAGGGATAAACCGCAAAAATCAATTCATTGGAATCATGGTTAATTTATTCAGAGGAGATCAATCAACGCAACATTAACTGAAGGAAAAACAATACAAAACAGTCACTTCTTGTTTAAGGTCACGTAAAAGTAGAAAGAAATATCTAAGACCAGTTGCTCAATTTCTCTTCTGGGGATCAATAAAAGGAATCTTATCTTAATGGTCAAAAAAGTCCAGATAAGACAGATATAATTTGAAAATGCTGTAAGATGATCTTTACCTGAGGTTAATGCTAACATTTCATGCGGTCAACGCCACAGATCAAAAATTTCTGTAGTTCATGACACACAGGATAAGATTTCTTGTTATGCGTCGCTGACCTTTGGCTAACCTTTATACTTGGACATAAAATATCACAGCAAAAAAAAAAAAAAAAAAAAAAAAACACTATTTGGCGAGGATGAACCAAATCAGTATTGCTATTGTGCTGAGCATAGTCATGCCCCTAAATTGGGAAGCTGTTAAGATTTGAATTGCCAAGTAGCCTCTGGTCTATATGGGCACGCACTTAGAACATTTGCACCATCCAAGGCATCTGCATTGCAGCCTGTAATAAACTGCACGGCCCTTAAAAGCCAACGTGACGTCGTTGCATCACAGAAAAGCAGCTTTGAACAAAAACAATTACACAAATGAAGTGAGCACGTGACTTTTTCTTTTCTTAGCTTAGGAGTTGCTCTCTGAGGCTTCTTGATTGCACTCGCTTTTAATGCTTAGTGACATTTTTGTGTCTGGACTCGGGCAAGAAACTAATGAGTGCATAGTGCAGAGCTGGGTTAGGCGCTAAGACAATTATTCAACAACTGTGCTGGATAGCATTGAACTAGATTTTAGAATTAAGAGAACATGTTCCTAGATACAATTACTAAATTGGGCCATTTAAAGAGACAGTCAACTTATTTAACTATTTTTAATAGTAAAAAGTTAATACTTTGTCTTTAAGATGCACATTCATCTTAACATTGAAAATATTAAAACATATATAAATAAGCACCTGGGATTAAATGTCTGGACGGTCAAAAACATAAATTAAATCTTTGGGATTGATTGAGTTGATTTGATAACACTTTTTTTTTAAACGCACAATAAATACATTTAAAACATGTTTACCACGTCCTCTCCACTAAATATGAGATCACAGTTAAGCTGATGAATGTCACGTAACCAAAAAATGTGCCATGATTGGTAGTTAAACAAGCATACAGGAAAAAAAAAAAAGTTTTTAAAAAGGTAAAGTTTGCCAAATTATCTCATTCATAAACAATTACTTAGTTATCAAATTAATTATCGGCAAAATAGTAACATTGTGCTTCAAAGAAATGGGTAAATAAATAGAAAATCCCTTAGAGCAAATTATGCACAGGCTATGAAGGGGAAGTTTATGTTAAAACTGATTGTAAATTAGAATCATTCTTTTGAGTTTTTTGTTTTTAAATCAAACCTTCAAACTAATGTTTGGTAGGATTATTTCCTCCATTAAAATTGTCATTGCCGAGAATGATTGAAGAAATTTAACACTTCATTTTTCAGACCTATCACCGAGCCCTAGCGCAATCAAAGGCAAATTTTGTTGTGAAGTCATAAATTTGAAATGACTATATCTCAACAGGACAAATATTTGAAAGCAAAAAGCCGCTACAGTTGGCTGGGGGTTCTTTCATCCTTGATAAAAATGATGTTAAGACTTCAGATAGAATCATTTTAGCCAAACGACATTATGCCCCATTACAATTCCAAACAGCAAACCTAATGTGGATATCAGATGGTATCAAGCTCTTGTAAAGAGACAGGCAGTATTTTGAAACAATGAAGAAGTCAGTTTATCACCAGAAGGAATCTCTTAAAATGGAAACTCTGTCTCCCCTATGTCGAGATTTATTCACACCTTCAGCAAATAAAAGCTTTCAAAAATATTACAGCCACACTCCACTGGAGAGGATGATAGAATTGTCAGGGGTATCCCACACTGCAAGAGTTGCTTGGCCTGATTTTGATAAAATATCGTTTTACGAAAATGTCTGGCATAGCGTCGCAGTAAATCTGTCTCCAACAAGCTTGTGAGCATCAAATGTAGCATACTAACTGGAGGGAGACTAAGCAAGGAGGTAATTCTCAGGGAATGGGGACATTTAAGTGTTTCTTCACATTTAATAAAAAGTGCATTCCCATGTGCTTTGTAAAAAAAAAAAATTCAATATTGTTAAAACCAGAAAGCTTTAGAAGACTATTAAATGTTTCCAGAGGCTATTGACAAATAATATGGCTCATCTTAATGTTCAATTAGCAGAAAAAAAATAAATCAAACTGAGCAAGATAAGGGCAGGTAATTTAATTGAGATTTCTGAGATATGATGGCCACAAAAGCAACCACAACCCCGTTTTCTGAGGTCTTGGCAACCAATTAGCAAGAACTAAAGCTGCTAACTTTAACAAACCAACAACTGACAAATATGTGGCCATTACAAAAAGGAACTCAAACCCCAGATATTCTGCACCCCCACTAGTCTAAATAGAGCATTCTGCTTTGTGAAATCCAATCTTTGCTATTTATCTCAGCGGGCACCAATTTGCTACTTGCTCTCGAATGAAAATGGCATCATAGTTGCCCAGCAAATGACTAATCACGACTTGCTTGTGTTCTGGTCATGTGACATTCACAAATTGAGCCATGATTGGTCATTGCCTGAGCAACAGTGATGTCATTTTCAGTAGCCAACAAGTGACAAAATGGCCACCTCCAAATTTGAATAAAATTGGGCATGTTGCTGCTTTATATTCAGCAATTAAAAGACCATCTTTAGACTCCTGGGGTGGCATCGAACATATAGTAAAGAAAAAAATTGGGTTGAATTACCTTTTGAGGACAAAGTCAATGTTTCTTGACAGGGCTTATAACAGTTATGAAATTTTTATTTCATACAACACATAGAAAAAACAAGAAAAATCACTAGCAAATGCTAAAAATAGCAGAACCCCAAAAAGGTTGAAGAAAGAACATCCACCGTGGAAATCACCACTATTTTCTGGAAAAACGCACCTCAAAAATGCGTCAACACTTACCTATGTTGTGCTATTGCTAAATAAAGATTTTGTTCTGGTGGCATTTTAATTTTTATGGTTTCCTGAAGATTTATTTAAAAATAGGCAGATAGCATCATAAAACTTTGTTCAACCTTTTTGGTTCTCGCTGTATGTGCAAATCCATAATGTTCACATTTTCAATTATGTATCATATGAATGATATGTGATGGATAAACAACTGAGCTGATTGCCACTTGACTAAGATTCTACAGAACAAGAACAAGACTTATGGCAACTAAAGAAACACAAATGTCACCGCAACCACTGATCTGATTTTTTATTTTATTGGTTTCTTGAAATGAAGGTGAAGGACCGCACGGGATGATGATACAACTAGGAGGATTTGACACCACCACTGCTTGAGACGCACAGTGATCACAATCACAGGAAACACATTTACATTTACCCGGTCAGGTGGTAAGGCGGACAGGCTGGGAGGAGAGAGTGGTTTGTCCACACCACAAAGGAATGTTGGTGGCTGCCGGAATGAAACAAACAAAACAACAGCTACAGCATCCAACATGAGGTCAAAGTTGCTCTTTACTGATAGATGCAACCATTGCAGAACAGTGGAGCTCTATTGCCATATTCACTAATAACATAGTATGGGAGCATTTTAGTGTTGTCAAGAGTATGCAAAAATTGAGTTTCATTAATTAAGATCTGTGATTAATTCATCTCTATTCCCAACCAAAGATTTCTGAAAAAAGAAAAAAAATACAGCGGGCCCCCGTGTTAAGAGATTAATCCGTTCTGCGTTTGGGGTCGTAAGGCGAATTTGTCGTATGACGGGCAATCCAAAACCTATGTTCAATAGCTAATGTGTTTGGAACCCCATGTAATAACATCAAAATTGTACATACATATTAAAAATTGGTACCAAAATAGTATAGTAAGTGCTACGTATCTATAATATACATGTATACAATCAGAAAACATCATAAATAAAAAAAAGATGGAAAGGATTTATTTACCTTTGAGTGCCACTTGTTATGCTCATATTCCCTAATAAGGGTTATCTCCAGCATCATTTCCATATAAATCTTCCTCTCTCTTTAAAATCACTAGCAATCTTGAGACCCATTGCTAACCCTTTCAACTTTGAATTAAGCAGTAAACTGCACTATAAATACGGTTTTGTAACCACTCACAATTGAACAAAGCTTTACCGTTCCACCATTTTGAAAGAAGTGAGGCCGACCAATAGCAGACCACCATCTCCGTGAGGAGACGCCGACCAATAGCAGACCAGCATTGTAGTCACACGTTGCATGGAAGCAGTTAGACGGCAATAGTAAATAAGTGCAATTACCTAAAAACGTCAGCAGATGGAGGCAAAACAACACAAATACAACCAACCCCTAAGGGTCATGACAGTTTTTGTCACAAAGCTGGGAAAATGTCATAAAGAGGGGATGATAGAGTGGGATCCACTATATATACACAACAACAACATTGGCTTCAATGATTGTTCTTTGACGGATGTAGTCATAACCATTTACCATCCAAGACCCCCAATACATGAACACAAGAATGAAATGTTCTTTTAATGCTGCAGGGAACATGATTGAAATATGTAGTTAGTCATTATAATTAATCAGAGACTTGTTTTGGTGCTGCTGTTTAGGTTTAGAGCACAAATGCAAAAGGAAATGGCATTAAGAGGCCAACTCTTAAATTTCCATGTGTGAGTAATTACAGTTAACTTTTTTACTCCTGGGGGAAAGCGGCATCGACTTGTGGGAGGCATTTAATATTTGGGGAGATGGATTACACACTCAGTGGTGAATTGGCATATGGCATCCCTCTAGGGATGGGCTGCTATTTGAGGAAATCCTGTAAATATCAAATGAAGTTAATTTTAAACCTTTTGGAAATTGTATTCTCAGCCCATATGTTTAAAAAAAACAAAAAAACACATCATTTGTAGGTCCGTGGCAGTTTGTGTCATTCTGCACAAAGAAACTGCATTTACCAATTGCGGTTTTGAGAATAGAAAAAAAACAAGGTTGGAAGCCAATAAAGCCACTAAAAAGTGCGAAGGGAAATGAAGAAATGAGTAAGCAGGGAATGAAAGTGGCAGTCTATCAAATCCCCTTCATGTCAGTGGAAAGCTTAAAAACATCCCTCCACCAATGACAGTTTAAGAAGCTAAAGTCAACTTGGCTTTTCTGCAAGATGACAGTGGCTCTTGAAAGATTTATATGAATAGCTTTGCAGTCTTAGCTAGCTGTGAACCAATACAAATGTCATGAAATCATTTGTTAAATTGGAAGGCATCTGACAGACAATGCTGTGGTCCATAAAACTTAACCACCCCCGGGGAAACGTATGGAAGGCTGTAATTGAAATGCTTTTGATTAATGGTTCACTTTTGTTCAAGGACATATGCAAACACCGTACAACAAAAACCCTTACAGTCACATAGGACATGGCAGGATAGAAAATGTCAAAGTTCTTTTCGGAGCAACCTAAAAAAAAAAAAAAAGAAAAAATCCCACAGTGCTATAACAGGAGTTCGCCAATACATTTGACTACCAAATATTGCGTTTAGTGTCTCACTCCATCACTCGCATCAAGTTATTTTTCAGACCATCTCCTGTTTATTTAATCAAAACAGAAGAACCCTTTTTAAATAGGAAAAATCTTCAGACATATGTTCAAACATGCCCTCTGCCACAGGGGAACTCATTCAAGATCATTCCTGGCACTAAATAGAAACAATGTAAAGGCAGTGGTAGAATGCAGTCCAAGAGCTACTTAATGGCCTCTATGCACGTCTCTTTCAATTCATTAAAAAGAGGAGGAAAAAAAAACATTATTATTAATGGCATCTCAAATGGTGACATCAAGGACAAGCATGCAGTTTCCGCCTGCTTAGCAATGACACATTAGGCCCTTCTGATAAAACTTGATAACTCCAAGAACATTACCGGTTCAGTGAAATTGCCAACCGCTTGTTTGTGCCTGCCGCAGAGTCAAAAGCACAGCTTTACACAATCGTTGATAAATGGTTTGTCTCACAGCTCTAGTATCATCAAACACACCTTTGGGCAGACTGCATTTAGTAATGTACAGTATAGGTTGACACGGGCACATTTAGATCATGTTGTACCTCGTAATAAATACCATTTTGAATTCAGACAATTTATTCCACAGAAAGACTAAAATGAAACAATTCATTCATAGATACAATTTATTCAGGGCAAGGAAGTAATACTTTTTCTTACATATACATTAGGGATGGAAAGAGATTTCTCCTCCCCGCACAGCTATTTTTTATTTATTGTTTTTAAACAATGGATTAGGCATTAGAATGTGCTGCTTGCTCATGGTCTGCGCTCCTTGTTAATGTTGTGCATGACAGTAAAACGCGAGCAAATGTTGTGAGAAGGTCAGGCTGCTTCAAAATAAAACTCACCATCTGAGTTTACATATGGACACAAACATATTTTGTAATTTGTGAGTCGTTACAACGGATGACTTAACTCTTTCTTCTGGACAAAATGTTGCTCCTGGAGTAGCTCTCAAGTCTTGATACAAATATAATACAATGTTGATACTCAATCACCAATTCAGGGCACTAACAAAACCTAATTACAGTACAATGACATTTTATTGTATGATGCCTGTTGCCAGCATTTAGCGCAGTCAAGCATAAATTAGCCGCTTGCCAGCAGCGCTTCATATCTTCACACTTTATTTTTAAATAATTATTTTATTACAATGTATATTAATAATTTACTATGTAAAGAACAGCAGACTTTGACGCTGACAGCCTGACAGTTGCTGTTCCTACTGATCACTTTTGAACAAACCAGGCTGACCCAAAATTGCATTCTGTGATTTTGACATCACTTTTCAGGACCAAAATTTATGGCAAGAGAATTGTCGAACTCTCAGTTGTTGTTTTGTTTTTTTTAACCGCAGAAAATGTGGATAATGGAATACCATCTTCTGTGTTAATAATATGCTAACACGATCTGTATGCATTTTGTTCATATACTCGGTAAGAGGAAAGCGATCCCCTCCAGCTGAAAAATGAACAAGACTCTCCTTATGTTTACATTTGCACAGAAAAGTGTTCATGTTCTTGCAGCAAGGAAAAGTTACGTAACAATTTTAGGTAAAATCTAATCTTGTGGACTATATCTCGTGGGACATCTTGTTTCGTAGAACTTGTGTCATCTCATCCCTAATAATTACAACATGACTAATCGTCTAATTGCTGTTGATCATTTTTTTTTTTTTTTTTTTTTTTTTTAAACGGAAAATGGCCAAGGTATGCTGAGTAAGTTTATAACTGCTTGGGTCACACCTTCAATGAAAAGAGGTGTATCATTTGGAACACCTTAGGGAATAAAAATTCCTACCTGACCCACAAACAGTAAAGTGGGAACAAAGTCTCACGTGTGGGTGCTGTAGACAATCTGTCAACATGCAAAAAATGCTAAATCAACCTGAGGGATACTGCTCAAAGAAGAAAATCAAGAAAAAGGATGCTTAAGACTAAAAAAAGACACAAGATGACCAAAATAGTACTTGCTTAGAGATACTTCACAGTTTTAGGAATAGATATGAACACAAGTTGTCACTGCACCGCAACAAGAGCAAAAATGGTTCCATTTTGACAATGATGTGATTACCGCCAATTTTAGCAAGGCAGAGTAAAACAAGTAAAAACCAATGAATCCGGAATGTCACAGGACCGTGAGAGAATCCTTTATATCTGGAATTATTGCAAAGACAATTTAACAAAATCCTGGCAGGTTTAAATAGTAATAAATGTTAGCTAATGTATGTAATTGCTTGACAGAAAAATCTTTTGGGAAAAAAAAAAAACAAGTGCTATGGGATTTTTTAAAATAAATTTTTAATTCCCTATCAAAAACGATCACAAAGGCGCTATGTAATCAGGCTGTTTGTTGTGGAAGCCGTTTACTAGTTTTCATTCAATTCCAAGTTAGGCCATATCTGCCAAAAACACCAACTAATTAATCTGTCTGCTTCTCAAGCCATGAGAATGTGTTTTATTTATTCAGTAGAAGTGGGAATCAAAGTGAAGTTGTTGAAAAAAAAAAATTCTCAAGCTCTTGCCAAGTCTGATGTCAGCCGTCAAATTGACAACATTTTAATTTTATTTTTTTTTAAGCACAGATTGTTTAGTTTGATTAAGAGATCAAAGAATCTAGGTTGAGATTGAAGTAAGTTTCTCAAACTGTGAACCGTTTGACTAGAGTGCAGCAAATTCCGCACATGAAAGCAAGCAGGAGAGATGCCTGAAAGACACTTGAAAACAAGTGTTGCCGGAAAACTGTCAACAGTAAATTCACTCTGTCGTACGATAATGTGATTTGCAACATTAGCTAGTTTGCAGGAGAAAATAAGCCTATACGTATTCTAAACTTTAACTGTGGATATAACCTTTACCCTTGTAGCATGCAGTTATAAATATCAGCAAACCCTCAAGGGCTCCTAAGTAAAGGACCTACAAAGAGAGACGATTCCCTGACCAAAGAGGAACCTATAATTGGGGGACCGATATCAACCTAGCCAAAAACACAGCTTACAATAGATGCGCTTGAAAATAGCAAGCGGTGCGGTGAGACGGAGTGAGGCGGAGCCTCGGGGCTTGACATGCTTCACTTGCCAGTGTGCGCGGCACAACCTCCTTAACAAGACACGCAAACGCCATCCGCAGCCACTTTGCATGCTCTTGACGAGTCCCCGTTGTGCTTTCATGCAGCATGCGGTCCACTAAGGGACATTGGGATCAGGCGACTACAGAAATCTCCCTATCATTTTTATTTTGCTGGACGTAATGTTAACAAAACGGTGGACCTTCCTTCGTGTGTGTGACTGCGCATGTATGTCACAAACATCTGAAAAGAATTCAATTGTGTTGAAACCTTGGGAGAGCACTTTTTTTTTTTTTAAATACAGCCCATGTGCAGTATCTTGACCATTTTTGTGTCATTTTCTTCCACATCATTCTTGCAGTATTTTATCCAAACGGTGGCACACTCCTGGTGGTGTCATAATTAATTGAGTGGTCATGCCATGTTGAACTTTTACATGTTGTCACCATCTGGGTTAAATTTCAGCTTCCGAGTGTCTTCTTTTAATGCTTTGCCTTTGATGCAAATTACCACATAATGGTTAAGCAAAAAATACAATTCAGCTTTTTACAATTCAATTATGATTTTAACTGAGGTGATAAACTCAAAAAATATACAATAAATGGTTTGATTCGAATTTCTCTGGAAGTATGCCACGGAGTGTGGAGGGAATGTGCGCATAAGAGAGTAAAACAAAAAACTCAATACCTGTCATGTTATGACGCAAAATGTTCTTAGAATTTAACCGGCAAGTGCTGGGAACAATGAATTTCGAGTGCAGCTGCCATGAAAGGACGTCAACGGGAACCACAACGACGCCCACCAGTGGCATCAATTGAACATTTTTTTTTTTTTAATAGAAATGGGCAGAGTAATGGTTTTGCCACCTTTGTTTTGATCATAAAGATTAAATAATAAAACAAATGGCTGGCATTACAAGATCAAAGTATTTTAAACATCTCGTCAATCACCTCTCCTGTAAAACTTTGATTTCACAATTTAACTAATTTAAGCAATCAATTTTGAAAAGGACTAAATTATTCCAATTAGTTTGGTTCATCACCTAGCCCTAGTATCAATTATTGATCAAGTCTTAAAAGGAATTGTATGGATATTTGTCAACACTCATGATGCTTTCTTAATAGTACTGATATAAAATTTTATGGTTGGAAAGAAAACAGCAATATTGCAATGCTGAATTTCATCAAGCCCGTAGATGACTCAAAAGTAAATCCTTGCAATGATTGGCGACTGTACAAATCCACTTGGTACCAAAAAAGAAAATACAATTACCCAACAAATAGCCTAGTTTGCTGTCCAATTATTGAAACCCACATTTTTACCCTTTCCATCCTAAACTATGGTCAGTAGACAAGGACCCTTGGTAGAGAGCCGATGAAAAGAAGGCAAAAATAGAGGATGCAAAAGGTTTGTGTGAAGACCTTCTGGTCTACCCTCCCCCCCTTATAGAACAGTAGCAGATGACAATAGCTCCTAAAGCAGGGCAAGCCAGACATCCTGACAAAGGCAGACTCCTCCCAAGCCCTTTTCCAAAGAAGCACCGCCACAGGGAGACGGCAAAAGTCAGGGACGGGGTCCTGGTAGTGTCCACATGATCCCAAAGAAAGACCAAATGCGTGTTGGACATTGGGCAAAACGGTATCAAGCCACAATCGTTTTTATGGAACATAAATCTGCAACCCAAAATGACAGCGCCAAATGTTCAAAAATGAATTCTGATTTCCCAAAAGTGAGAAGCAAAACAAAACGTGCCAACAGTAGCGTTGTATGAATGCAATTACTCACATGTAGGCAGGTGAAAGCGGTGAGGACCGGGACGTCTTAAGGACTGGCACTGGGAATTTCCAGCTGACAGGGGAACCGCTTTTCCATTTCAACGGCATGTTGTTGTCACCAGAAAGGTGCTAGAGCAGCAGCAACAGCAAAGAGCATTTCCATGCAAAGCTTCCCAATGCAGTCTTCCATAGCACTCCTGCCCACAGCATTTAAAGGGGGAGGGCGAGCGGGCCGCGGCCGCACAAATGCACGGGTGGAGGCAGCGCAGGCTACGGGCAGGGTTGTGACATTAGCGGCAGCGCCAACAAGCCAATAGATTTGCATCCAGCGCGACTGTTCGCCTGGCTGCACAAGCGACTGGCGTGTGCTAGGAGGGGGAAGGAGCCCAGCCTTACAAGGCTTCAGCCAGTGTAGCTAAGCAACAGTGCCACCTTGTTAGCACACTTGTGATTACCGCTATGCTCCTGCTATGGCATGATTTCAAGGAGCGTACTCATTACGCCTTTACCGGACTCAAGTTTAGCTATTCTATTCTATTCAATTCTGGTGCTAGGCAGAAAAACCTGTTTTTTTTTGTTTTTTTTTTAATTGAAAACTGACGTTGAAATTTGTTTGCAATGGTAATACAGTTTTGAAAACAAAATATCTCAGGGACATTTATTTTGTGAGGAACAAAAAAAAAAAATGACACTAACATCATTAAGTTATCATTAAGTAGGGCTGCAACTTATTTTAATAATATATCAGTTTATTAATGAAACAGCCATTTATGTATACATTATATATATAGAAAGACTATTTCATGTATACAAGAAAAATATAACTACAAAAAAGAGATACCTGGTGGAAAAATACTAAGTGCAACAACCCATTAAATGAGCAAATAATTGACTACCAAATTAATCAATAACTATTTTGGTCAAATGATTTATCATTTTGAAACCTAAAATTGCCTAAATGCTCAGAATTATATTGTCTTGACTGGAAATATCCTAAGATTGCTTTAGTCCCTTCCTTCTCAATTATATTTTGTAAAGCTTGGAAAGAGATAGTATTTTGTGCCCCACCACTTGCCACGCAGACCATAAATAAGATAAAAATCTATAGAAATTGTGTAAGTATAACTAAAACTGTATCATGTTTAACAGTGACACAAAGCCATATATTTTTTTTTTTTTTTTTTTAACAACTGTTAACTACTTTTTACAGCGTTTGTACAAGTTAAGGGTTTGTCAAACCCTGTGCATCAAAATTCCTGAAAAAAAAAAAGATGTCTATCCTTATTTTATCACAATTTCATGTCACATGGCAAAAACAAATCATTTTCCCTGTGGTCATCAGCACTTTGACTGGCATCGTCTCACACGCCGGCAGGAGGGCCCGCCCCGCTATGAGAAACACCTGCTTTAGTCCTATTTGGCAAATAATTGTTTTTATTTTAAAAAATAATGATCAACATTTTTTTACCATTTGCTGATGTTATGGGTTATAACATAAAAAATAAATCATTAAAAAACTCAAACGCAAACTCAATTAAAAAAATAATATTTAAAACACTCATTAGTTGCAGCCCTAAAAAAATACTATTCAAAATATCTATTTGTACAACTAGTTTGAGCACATCATGGTGCCTAAAACTCTCCAGGCATGACTAATCAATTTGCGTTCAATCTAACATAACTTAGACATCTTAATATTCCA
This sequence comes from Hippichthys cyanospilos, assembly GCF_059441005.1. Lineage (NCBI taxonomy): Eukaryota > Metazoa > Chordata > Actinopteri > Syngnathiformes > Syngnathidae > Hippichthys > Hippichthys cyanospilos. Next base: position 11,868,819 of record NC_142386.1, on the reverse strand, counting down.
GTCTCACATATCAAAACAATCACACACACATTGAGGGATACAGGATGGTGTACAGTAAATAGATGGTATCACACTACAATTATCTTTTGCAATATCTTACAACTCTCACTGTAAAAATAAATGGCAACATGCAAAGGACACAATTCAAGCATCCATCCAGTCACTCATTTTCTTAGCCACATATCCTCACGCAGCTCACGGAGACAGCCTATCTCAGCTGTCTCCGGGCAGCAGGCAGGGGACACCCTCGACTGGTTGCTAGCCAATCGCAGGGCACACAGAGAGAAACAACCATTCACACTTCTAAACACACCTAAGGGTAATCTGGAGAGGCCAATAATACGTACCATGCATTTTTTAGGAGTGTGGGAGGAAACAGGAGTACCCGGAGAAAACCCACGTGGTCAAGGGGAAAATATGCACAATCCACACAGGAAGGCCGGAGGCGGAATAAAACACCCGACCTTCAACTGTGAGAAGGACTTGTTAATAACCACACTTCCATCATGCCGCTCACAATTCAGAGACAAAAATGATGACAGTGACTTATTATCAGCAAAAACACATCAGCGCGACATGATTTTCATGACTTGCTTGAAATTTTGTGTGAACTCGACTTTAGATCATTTTTGGTTCTTGCATGAAACTCAAAAGACTTGAGAGTGTCATCAATTTACTTCCACCTCTGCATAGTGGTTATTCCAATAACCACTTGGGCAAGCTGAATTTTACCCCAAATGGTGCTTAACTATGATATAAATATTTAATGACAACTTCTTCATTAAGATTCCAAATTTGAGATGCACACAAGCTACTGTGCATACTCGTTACTTCAAATGAGATGGTCAAATCCACAGAGCCAAACACAGCGCACTGGTGGTCCACAAATATTTCACTGTCGCCAGGTCAAGAAAAACTTTGCTGCCCCATCTGTCATCCCCTTGCTTATACCACAAGTCATATGGTGACTATCAGCTAAATATAGACAGGTGCAATACTACAAAGCTCTGAACTTTTCACATCCAAGCCTGGGATGCTCTTTAGTGCTCGAGTGACCAAATGGTTGCGCAACAATTGAAGATCAAAAGTATACACATTTTTCTCAACATGGATCTACCCTCCACTTCTACATTACAAAAGAGTGAAAAGGAGAAAAATTGGTGATGGACATCATGACTGAAAAAAGGTTGATGACAACTTGCACAATACTGTATAATGATGCCTAGCATGTTTTAGTAGTTAAAGTATCAGAAATATTTGACATACTGTAGCTCTTATTATGATGCGGTAAAGTTCTACACTGTAGCAAACATAATACATAACAACAGAACATTTTTGAATGAGCACCTCTTTGTCGCCGTCAATCAAAAGTGAAAATTGTTCCCGGTGCAAAGGCATTTTCTTTTTAGATGCAGATTTATTATTGAACGTAATTACATTGTCCAAGTGGGCATAATGTGGCATTTTCACTACTTGGTGCAACTAAATTCTGTTCCAAAATAATTGTATCCATATACTGAAGTGGGCTGCAAAATTACATTACCGTATTATTATAATCTCTCATGGGGAAATTCATTTCACACCGCTATATAGTGCATTAATGTTGCCCATCACAGAGAACCAGAAGCTGGAGAAAGATGAGTGTCATCAGGCATGCAAACAATCATTGTGACTTTTTTTCTGTTATTTGAAACGTCCGACCGTTTGACTGCATCAAATACACTGATTACATACTTATCGGCTAGCGCTAATGCTGGAGACTTGTTCCGTATCATAAAATGACAGCATAATTGAGTAGCAGTTTCTTAGCGTCCTTAATCAGCGATTGAATATAATTATTTTTCCCCCCTAATGGCAGTGTGATGATAGTAGTAGATGTGACTACAATAAATAACAGTCACAAGGACTCAAGCTAGCCACTCCGCTACCAGTTACGAAGCCCAGCTCAGATATGTATTATTTGGTGTAATTATGTTGAAGTTGACCTTTGCAACACACCACTGGCATGTAACCTGATGTTTGTCTGCCTTGGTAGGTCTTTTTTTTCTTGGAATTTTAAATTCTGAAGTAACCGCAATTGTTATGAAGTGCATTATTGATTCACTGTGTCAATGTATACAATTGTACACTACTTCCGCCGCTGATGTTCTAAAGCATGGACCTCAAGAACAACATCTTAGCTCCTAATCGGGTATTACCTAATTAACACCTCTGATTCCAAATGAAAGCTTTTCTCCAGATGGTATGACAGGGCTTACAGCCCAGGTGCACTGCCAGGTCATGCCAGGCCAGAAAAGTGTTGCTGCGTGTTATTTTGTCAAAAGTTGATTGTGTCTGCTTTGATTGGGGGGGTGTCATTTAAACTCCCTCAATACAATGTAACATACATCACTTGTTGCTAGTTACGTAATAGCATTGCACATTACCTCTCATGCAGTCCAATGGGCATTGCGTCCCCTCTGTGCACAGGGTGCTCCATACCCTTGCCAGGCCACACCTATTGAATAAAAAAAAAACAGTTTCAGCCAACAAGATATTCCGTATCATTCAACAAAATGTCCCAAAACCAAAGCAGCATTGACAACAGTTTAACACGAATCAGTACAAATGGCAATCATGTCAGTGTGGCCCATGTTTTAATGCCTTATTTTACCTGAAGGCAACAGGTTCAAATATTTCCTTCCACACACTATACAGTCACTTATCATAAAATAATCACACTCTGAAAAACAGACAAAAGCCCATTAAATGCCAGCTGGCGCTTTTGGTATTATAAATAAGTACTATAGTCATCTTGACGAGTCTTTACAAATTGGCAGTCGTTCAGATCATCTCACGCTGAAATATGGAATCTTAACTTTTCATCCTGAGTATGATGTAGGCTAATTGACACTAAAAATATCTGAGCAGTTGCCGTCTCGCCTCAAAAGCGCAAAATCCATCATCAATGGCACAAGTTCCTGTAGATGAAACGCGTCAAAGTAACTCTCAGTATAACCTGATGAAAGTTTTGACCTTTCAGTGGCGCAATGCAACGTATTGAAAACGCACGGGGAGTGACTGTAATGCGTGAAAATGGAAAGTACACACATGAGTTAGCTAACTTGTTCATGGGCCAACAAATTTGACGTTAGAGCAGCACGATGTCAATGATTCGATCAAAACAATGCGTCGTCAAATGAGAAGCGTTGCCAGTCAGCAATAAAGCTCATTTTCCGGTCATTTGCGGTGAACGTTGCCACCAGTGAGCAGGCTAATGCTAACAGCTTAGCTTAGCTACCTCGTCAACGTTTATCATTAGCTAGCTCAACATACATTAACGGGTCTCCAGTGCTGTTGTCAGTAATGTTTACTGGTATATTTCCTACATATATATTTCACTTTGTTTTTTCGAACTGCCACACAAACTGAATCTTAACGTGAGTTACTTGGTCGCATACTTTGTTGCTACTTGGTCCCGATTGAATTGCCTCGACCAATTAATAGACAAACTGGTTGTCAACCTTTTGTCTGATAAATTTAACATTTTCGGTGATTAATCCGATCATCGTATGTGTGTTGATCACACTCCAGAAACTTTAAATGATAAATTCCATACCTTCAACGACGAGGTAACGCTGACTGATGTCCTTGTTTTCTTTCCAAGCCCTCAAATCCACTTACAGAAACGGAGCCGCCTCTTTCTTTTTGAGCCAATTGGAATTTACTTTACTCCTACAGCATAAACATCCGAACTTTTCATTGGTAGAATACTATGGCAATCTGTTTTCATTGGCTCAAAACTTCCGTTACTAAATAGAGTGTTTTCTCACCATCCATGTGCTAAAATTTACGTAGTCCATTCCTTTTATTATTAAACTACTTATCAAACAATAGCATGGCACTCGAGAGTAATTAATTAAACAATAAGGAACGCAGTATTTTCCAGCGATATGTGACAGTGGAACAGGAAAGTTAATATTACTTTGAAAATCGCTGAAGCAGAACACGTAATTTTTAGTCAAAATCAATGCCATTTCTGCTGGGATAAAATGCAGAGCACAGAAGACGTCTTACGTTTGTACGCACCCATGGAGGCCCTAAGCAAAATGTATTATGGAAGATATTGGATATTGATCATTCATTTGGCGAACTCGAATTGAGTGTTAACACTGTTTTTATTATTCTCACTTAAGGCGACTGTTTTGTTTTATGCGTGAATGTGTTTTTTTTGTTTGTTTATTTTGGTCCATATCAGAAGGCAGCATGTTTAACCATCCCAACCATGGGGCCCTGGGGCTGATTGGCACAGCACTTGATATCGAATGTCTAGTTGTTGGACTGACAAACATAAAGCAAATTTAAATATCAAACCTGTCAAACCTCTTGCATTTTTTTCTACTTTACTTTTTTGCATAAAACTGAAGAGATTTCGACCTAGGGTTTTCACAAAACGAGATTCGAAAATTTCACCATTCTATTGGCCAGTACCCATATAGACAGTCTGTAATCGATTGCGTAATGTTGTTTTTTTTTATCATGTTTAATAAGTTAAGGGAAAAAACGTCTTTCGACTTACAGTATTTGTATGCGAAAAATGTTTTTATGGGGCCAAAGTTTGGACACCATGGTGTTAGGAATGTAATCGCGCGGGCCTATGCATGTACAACGCTTGACCGATAGAGGGCAGTTAACACAATGCGTGCAACTTTGCAATTTCCAACAACTGTAAACCAGAGAACAAGACGTACGAGGGGGCCTATGCCCCGCCCTTTAGATACTGGCTGACATTTTTTTTAGAAATGGATTTGTTTATGTTTATTGACAGTATCCACTGCCTCCGAACGACTAGCTAGGTAACGTAAAGCCATTTTTGTTACTGGCTGCAATTAAGTAAACGATAGTTGGCTTGTTATGCTTAAGTGTCTGTTTTGTTGATGTGATCGCAAACTTGTATCATATAGTGTAAAGTAACCCCGTGACGTTGACAGGAAAGTGTTTAGCGAACAAGCCACGACCAAGCCCATTCCATCGCCGCGTTACTATGCGAAAGGAACAAACCAGACAGATGTGTCGCCTCGCTTAATTCCATGGCATGTTGTTCTTTTAGTTGGCAGCTTCCCGGTGTTCCAACTGGCGAGCTCGTTTCATGTTAGCATGGCGTCAGACACGAGTGACACCGACGAGTTCTACGATGCTACGGAGGACGTGCATTTGAGCCCATCTCCCAAAGTGTAAGGAAATTATATAGAACTTGCTGTAATTAACATGCAGCGTTGAACTCGTTCCTTTCCATGCAATTGTTAATTTTCAAAGCAACCAAAATTGTTTTCTTGCTAGACGACGGTCTGCTTCAGTTCAAAAGTCACGCTCGTCCATGTTTTGCATTGATCGGGGAAACCGAGAAATCAATTTAAAAAATCCCATTAAATTCAATAAACGTGCAGTATTACAAGGCTCTTGGATATGATCATTTTTTTCCGAGTACTGCGAGTTAGTCATGGTATGAAACATGGAAATCCAAAATCATCTGACCATTTAGAGGTGTGTCATAACTAATGATTTCATTATTCGTTATTAACAACGTTTCTGCGCCGTTTAGGTCTCCTGCGAAGTTTGTCATTCCTTCCCCTAAGGTATGTTTATTGAGTTTGTGAATATGTGTCAAATTAATGTTTTGGTGTTTGCTTAAGAAACTAAAAGTATCAAATAAGGCTGAATTAACCTTCCTTGTAAGTTAAAAAGTGTAAAAAGTTAATCATTGTATTTTGTCTTAACAGAATTTAAAAGAACTGATTACATGTTTTAATCCCACACAATGTTTTCATTATGAACAGCTCTCACATACATCCGATAAAGATGAGAGCTGCGGAGAGGCTGCCTCAGCGACTACTCAAGATGATTCCCTACATGTGCGTTTTTTTTTTTATTGTAATTGCACAGACACGCAAACACAACATTAGACAAGATTTAATTGGACTTATATTTATCTTATGATATTGTGTGTTTTATACAATAAAATATTTTTCTTAGTCGTAAGATGATAGCAACAACAACATCTGCACCTCAAATGTGCATTTTGTTGTTTAATGAATTCTAAAAATATTCATTAGCAGCAGCCTCAGTTTGTCGACTTGCACTGTGGGCAGGCAACTCCATTCCTTGAGAGCTGCATACCTGCATGTTTTTTATATCTCTCCAACACCTGATTCAAATAATCAGCAAGCTTTGCAGAAGCCTGATAACGATCCTGATCATTTGAATCAGGTGTGTTATAAAAGGGAGCCATCGAATACATGCAAGATAGTGGCTCTCAAGAATCGGACTTGCCTACCCCTGACTTGCATGAAGTGAGCTGGAATCTTATTTTCCTCTTACATCCTAGATCATTGATCGCATTATTGAGGAGAGTCAAAAGGAAAATGGCGACGTCGCTGAACTGTTGGATCAACTCCATGTTGATGTGACTGCCAAAACGGAGTCAAAGGAAGAGAGTAACAGTCCGGAAGTTCCGGAGGAGCTGCCAGTTGCTACCAAGAGCCCTGAGGAGCAACCGGATTGTTCAGTGAAAAACGGAGCATATTCTCTGCCTGCTCCTGATCCTTTGGATCTCCCGGGACCTTCAGTTGTAACACAGGAAGGCGTTCAGCCCCCAGACATCACCAGCACAATAAGACAGAGTCACCCCGATGGGGCGTTTGTGCTCGCAGAAGGAGAGCGGGATCCAAGGGCTGCTGACATTTTAGAGCAGGTTTCACTGGCAGACCGACCAATGGACTCTATGGACACATCTGGGCCTACAAAACCACCTCGGCAGTTCACGGTAGAACCAGATATCGTAGCCAGCACCAAGAAGCCTCCACCGTCCCGACCGCGCCCTCCCGGAGGAGCTCCTCCGCCAAGACCACCCCCACCGGCGATGCAGCGTGTCCCTTCCAAGAAGTCTCAGGAGTGTCTTAGGCCCACTGGCCTTGAAGGTAAACCAACAATTTGTTTATAAAGATATTAAACAATATGATATGAACTTTAAATGACTTTTTAAAGCTAGACAGGAACATCACATTTTTCTTTCACATTTCCAGTGATGCAATATTTCAGAAATCAAAGGATGTCACACCCTCTATCGTTCACAGTTGAATAAAATATGCATACAAATTAGTGTGACAAATGTAATTCCAAAGTTTAATACAGTCATTGCACAGCACTTTATTCCCCCGCCCCAATCAAAAAATGTTTTATGTTTGTTTGGCTCAAAAAAATATATCACAGGAGGTACATGATTGGAAAACTGCAGTTGGCATTAAAGTTTCAGGACAATAATAGAAACAATTCAGAGTGAGGGCGGTTCGGTGGAGCAGTGGTTAGCATGTCCACCTCACAGTTCAGGGAACCAAGTTCAAATCCACATCGCTTCCAGTGTGGCATTTGCATGTTCTCCCCGAGCCCGCGTGGGTTCTCTCTTCCTCCCACACTCCCCAAAAAACATGCAAGGCAGGTGTATCGGACATACTAAATTGTCCTGAGGTATGATTGGGTGCGTGAATTGTTGTTTGTCTCTGTGTGCCCTGCAATTGGCTGGCAACCAGTTGAGGGTGTCCCCCTCCTGCTCGAAGCCAGCTGGGATAGGCACCAGCAAGCCTGCAACCCTTGTGAGTACTAATGGCTCTACAAAATGGATGGATGAATTTCAGAGTGAGGGTTTATAAATTATGGAGGAACACCTTCAAATTACCTTCAGAAATTTCAAAGTAAAAAATGCTTTAGGAAAAGGAGAAATCAAATTCAGAAGGCACTAGGTGTCCTGTCCAATCCCTGACTTGATAACATTACATAAGGTGAGTGTCAATACCTTAGCGTGTGAGAGCTTGATGTTTGCGTTTCATTGCAGCTTTTGAGGAAACACAATGGTCCAGGCTTGTTTACTTATTACCAACTTATGCGAAATGTAAGTTAATGAATAACAAGCCTGTAGTGTTCCAAGTAAAACATAGACAGACTTTTCTGGCCACAACTCGGGAACGTTTTTGTGAAAAGCCAGAGGTGGCGAGAGTCATGATTACCGCTCATTTGCCCGAATTATACACTATGCTCAAGACTGAACAGTGTCTCTTGCACACGTTTACTCAATCATATTGCCCGTGCAGTGTCTGCAACGAGTCCAGTGGGCAGCGACCCTCTAGAACCTTGTGGCCTGGTGTCTCCGAGTAGCACTGTGAGGAGTTTAACCAGGGAGTTGCAGCACTCCTTAGATTTGGCCAGTGCCACCAGCGGGGACAAGGTGGTGACCGCACAGGTCAGTCGCACCTTGCTCGCTTACGATCTTGGGCGTGGCCTTGAGTGCAACAAGAATTTTGTTTTGTGAATTTTAGGAGAACGAGGATGAGGAGGCTGCATCCGAGAGCGAGGGACAAGTGCAAGGACCTCAGCGTCCACGCTCCAACTCCGGCAGAGAACTGACAGATGAGGTAAGATCCTGAGTGTTCGTCTCGGTGTCTTTTACTGGATTTATCTTGGTTTGAAGCCACGCCCAGGTTGTTGCTCATTCCTCACACCAAACAGGAAATCCTGGCCAGTGTGATGATCAAGAACTTAGACACTGGGGAAGAGATCCCACTAATCCAGGCAGAGGAGAAACTTCCTGCAGGGATTAACCCCCTCACTTTGCACATCATGAGGAGGACCAAAGAGTATATCACGTAAGGAAATTGTGTTTATCTTGACAATCATTTGTTGAGTCTGAGGATTTCAAGGACCTACATTACAAAAAAAGATGCTCATGGCATTTTTTTCTTGCTCGATACCGTCTTATTAGTGTACGCAACAGAAAATAATGTCAATCCCATCACAGCGACGATTTTTAATGCTTTTCATGACAGTAAAATGTGCCTAAATGTCCAACTTGAAAAGAAACCTTACTCAACCTACTCATTAGTGAATATAAATGACTTGGTATGCTTTTATTTGAAGTTATTCCCAGCAGCACGTTGTGGCATAAAAGTTTGATTTGTTTCTCTATTGCAACTGTCGCTTACGACTCTCGATACGAGCAAGACTAAATTGTTGCGAAATTGCGTTCACCCGCCAATTTTGGGTGCTAACCAGCGAAACCGGCATTAACGTAGGGCACCTGTTGCTAGTGTTTACCGTTATAGCTGCATCTAGCTTAAGTAAGCTGCTAGCTTGCGGCGCATGAGTGCTCCATATAGGCTGGCGTGAAAGACAGAAATCTCTCACCGTTGCCGTTTCTACTGATCACTTAACAAAACAATGCTGACTCAAATGTGCAGTTCCCGCCAGCAAATTTGTGTCAGAGGAAAATTTATTGGGAGATTCAGAGGAGGAGCAAAGTCTAGGTGTTCTCTTTGAATTTCCTGTTGGATCTCCAAATACCAAAGATACTCAGGGGTTTCAGTCCTAATATATATTGTCTCTGGTGAAAAACAAGGCAACGTGTTTTAAAGGGAAGTTGTGGATGAAGTCAGCGTTCCTTTTTCATCTCAGAAATGATGAAGCACAGTCAGATGACGACGACAAGTCACAGGCTCCGCTGGCAGACACAGATGGAGGAAAACTCAAGCAGAGAACGTAAGGTTCTCCGTCGTATTTGACCTTCCGTCACATGTTAACCTTCATTTCTATGTGTCTTCATTTCCAGGACTCAGTTTAAGAAATTCTTGGGCAAGTCAGTGAAGAAGGCCAAGCATCTTGCTGAGGAATACGGAGAGAAGGCAGTAAACAAAGTGAAAAGCGTTCGTGATGAAGGTCAGTTAAAAAAAAATTGCTGTATTCTTCTGGCTCTTGGAAGCATTTTAATGTTTGAAAAACACTTCTCGGGTCTGTTAAGTTTTCCACACAGATCAAGACGACCCATCTTCCAGCGATGACGAGGGGATGCCCTACACCAGGCCTGCTAAATTTAAAGCGGCGCACAGCTTGAAGGGTCCATTTGACTTTGATCAAATCAAAGTTGTACAGGATTTGAGTGGCGAACACATGGTAGGACAAGTTGCTCTTTCCTCCTCGGATTTGGAAGTGATAGCAGCGTTTGTTCCTTGTTCTTAGGGAGCCGTGTGGACAATGAAGTTCTCACACTGTGGCAGGCTGCTAGCGACCGCCGGCCAAGATAACGTGGTTCGCATCTGGGTCCTAAAGACCGCCTTTGACTATTTCAACAACATGAGATTGAAATACAACACGGAAGGTTGCTCCATCAGTCCGCCGACTTCTGAGAGAAGTTTTGAGTGGGAGGTTGTTCACCACGGATTCTGCTTGCTTCCCCAGGTCGAGTGTCACCTTCTCCATCTCAGGAAAGCTTGTGCTCCTCCAAATCTGACACTGATCTCGGGGTGAGTGCATTGTCTCCACACATGCGTTTTAAAGGGCCTCCATTATATTTTAAATGCGTATAAGTTACATTTTGCACATTGGCGATTTCAATTCTCATTAAATATAAGGTTTTATGGTACCTACATTTTTAACCAGGAAGTGTACTTACTCTTGCATGGGTGGTACAAGGGTTTGCTGGCCTCTCGCAAGTGGTTTTTTGTTTTGGGGCTACTGCTGAAAATGTAAAATGAGTATTTAGAAACACATCAATGAAGGAAAATATCACTTTAGGCGTGTTCAGGGTGAGAAATCAACATTATAACATGGTGAAAATTTCCAAAAGGTTGAATACAAGATCTTTTAAGTTAATTGCAGGACTGGGCCTGAATGATTTTGGCAAAAAAAAAAAAAAAAGAGGTAGGGTCCAGCTCTCTAACAACCCAAACCAGGAGATACAGTGTAAAAAAATAAAATGTTTTAGGCAAGTTGCGCTCCGGAGGACCCAGACATAGAAGACAGGAACGCCCCCTTTCGCCAGGTCCCCTTCTGCAAGTACAAAGGCCATACGGCTGATCTGTTGGATTTGTCTTGGTCAAAGGTGAGCAATGCCACAGCTTTTAATTCAATTCTAATGCCGCCTGGATTCATATGATTATGCATTTGCTCTATCGCCGTAGAACTTCTTCCTGCTTTCGTCATCCATGGACAAAACGGTTAGACTTTGGCACATATCCAGGAGAGAGTGCCTATGCTGCTTTCAGCACATAGATTTTGTCACGGCAATCACATTCCACCCCAGGGTAAATTGATAAATGTCAATCCAAAAACTCTCCGAACTCACCCGAATCCCTGATTATTAAAGGCAGTACTTTTTTTTTTCTTCCCAGGATGACAGATACTTTTTAAGTGGCTCTCTTGATGGAAAGCTACGATTATGGAACATTCCAGACAAGAAGGTGGCGCTATGGAATGAGGTGGACGGCCAAACGCGTCTCATCACCGCTGCCAATTTCTGTCAAAATGGGAAGTACGCCGTCATTGGCACCTATGACGGAAGATGCATCTTCTATGACACAGAGGTACCATGTCGTTCGGCTGTCTTTGCATTCAGGCGTGTGCGTCGGTAGGGCACTTAGAAGTTAACATCTTGGAATGTGAATCTGGATGTCATCGGTATAATTCATCTTGGAAGATGTTACAGAAGAGGATGATGTAGGCGAAAGGGGAAAAGCTCAAGCACAGAACCTTGGGGGACACCTTGGGAAGCGCTTCGGTTGTTGACGGAGATTGAGCCGTGATGAGGATTATAAATTGGCATGTAAGGCTTTTTTTTGGGTGGGGGGTGGCACGGAGTGGGGTTTTAAATAGGATGTCTAATAATATCTAATCTAATAAGCTCTACCAAATCCATGTTTGTGCCAATGCTTTCTACACAGACCTTTCTAGCAGACGCATTCATGTTGTACTGAGAGCCATATTGAAAAGCCACCCCACTCAATTCCTTGTGTTGGTGCACCATCTAGTGGCCGTACAGCTGACGCAATGTACTTGCTTAAAAATACCTCTAGTTTAATAACTAGCGGACTTTTCTTTAAAAGCAATATTGAAACACGCGGCTTCCCAAAATAAAGCACCGCATCGTATACTGGCTTGTCTTAAAGCGATAGTGTGTAAGATGTAGACAGTTCTTAATTACGGACAGCAGGAGGTGCTGCATTTACCATTGTCCGTAGCTATATCAAACATGGCCGCCTCAGGAGAAGTCCCCCCTCCCATGTATATGATAACTAGACCTATAATTATTTTTAAAACATACTGGTGGTCATTAAGAACACAATAATTTGCAAGTGTTTGAAATGTATCATTTATTCCTGTTTTAATGAAAAACGGTCAATCTTACACACTGTCCCTTTAAGGTGTTTAAATTTTAACTAGTAGAGAGCAGTCAAGCATGAAATTTGCTCAGTCTGCTCTTTTAGAAGAAGACTAACAAAGAAAGATTCGGTAGTGACAGCGGTTCCAAGCGTCAGCAGAAAGGAAGTCATTTGTGTTCATTCTTTAATTTAAGCTGATCTGGCAATAGGCGTTTTTAAGACATATTCTACTGTCAAGTCACCTTGAAAATGCCGTGTCAAATAATGTATTGGATGCTTTTTACAGCGTTTGAAATATCACACCCAAATACATGTACGCTCCACCAGAGGCAGGAACAAAGTTGGGAGAAAAATCACTGGTATTGAACCATTACCTGGCGAGAATAAGGTAACATAATACACAATCATTTGACCTGTCATTTCACAACTTGGAAAAAGTTGAAAGGAATATGAACAGATAATATTTTCAATTGTTTTTCTTTTTTGGTAGATTTTGGTGACCTCAAATGATTCCCGCATCCGCCTTTACGATCTGAGAGACTTGTCTTTGTCCATGAAGTACAAGGGCTACGTCAACAGCAGCAGTCAGATCAAGGCCAGCTTCAGGTAAGGAGCAGCATTATACAAACATCTGCCACAAAGGTCTGGAGCACTTCTTAACCCGTGGCTGTCCGGGGATATTTCACTAACCTCGCCATATCATCCAATTTGGACTGACTTTGAAAGGCTCATCAAATATATTTGTACTTTCGACACCTTAAAATGTTTTAGTGGCATCCATAAGCATTTCCACCCCCTGCGATTTTGCAAGTTCTCCTACTTAGAAAACAGGGAGAGGTCTGAAATTTTCATCATAGATGAATTTTGTGTTTGTGCCTTTTGTCAACTACAAGTCCCACAATGCGCAGCAAAAACTTTGCATTATGCGAGTCAGGCTAAGCCACTCAATGAAGTCCGTGAACGGCTTGGAAATGTCATAAGTTGCCCGCTAGCACCCCCCGGTGGTTATAAGGGCTCAATACAAACATTTCTATTGCACCCTGTTCAAGTTGCCTTTAAAAGGATTAATGCAAAAATCAGGGGAAATGCATGATAGAACATTGTCAATGTTTTCAACATGTCCAAAATGGACAATATTTCCAATTTTTAACTGCATTAAATCAGCCCAACATGGGCTTAATTTGAGATCTGCAGGCTGTACCTCTCGACCTCCCGTTTGCAAGCATTTAGAAGGGACGGCAGGACGGCATCTTGAAAGTGGACGAGTTTTGACAATCTGTGCCATATTTTAGCCTCCTAGTGTTTTTTATTGTATGCTTTTCCTTTATCACGCATCAAAAACATTGAAAAAAATTTCCTCCAGTCTAATAACATGACAAATATATTTGAAAATGGATCATACCCTACTGTGAATTTCTAAAACAAGCATTTATCCCACAGCCACGATTACTCTTTCATCGTCAGCGGCTCCGAGGATAAATACGTGTACATCTGGAGCACTTACCACGACCTCAGCAAGTTCACGTCAGTACGACGTGATCGCAATGATTTCTGGGAAGGGATCAAAGGTAACCGTGCTGATATACATCAAAAGAATCTGAATACAAGCTTATGCCTAATGCGTCCATCTGGACCCCCCCCCCCAGCACACAACGCTGTGGTCACGTCGGCCATTTTCGCACCTCACCCCGGTCTCATCGTGCCGCAAGAGAGCGCTGCAGAAAAAGCAGATGGCGACCGCAAAAGCCTAGACTCCAACGAATCGGAAACAATTCCCTCAGGTGACGCGCGCGCTTCGCTTATGCCACGCGAACGGAATCTTAAAATGTTCGTTGCAGCGCTAAGGAAAATTGTTGTCGCAGGCGCCCTAAAGACGGATCACACGGAGGTTTTACTTTCGGCCGACTTCACCGGAGCCATCAAGGTTTTCATTAACATCAAGAAATACTGATCGCCGTGAGACTTTGGAACTTGTAAATGATTGTCTTAGCCCCGTGCGTGACCGCTGTTTCATCTTAAAATACCAAGCAACTGTGAGTGGTTCAGCGTTTGTAAAAAATTCTAATTGCCAACGTTCCCGTTTCGTGTTTTGAGCAGATACACAACATACGGTCTGCTTTTTCAGAGGTGATCTCTTAACTGTTCAAAACTGTAGGTCATGGTGATTTGTAAATGTGCCAATTTTTTTTTTTGTTTCCTTTTCCTCAAATATTTCAGCTTCTCGACATTTCCTCTGCTAATTATAGCAACGTTTTAAATACAAGAAATCTATACATGCCTAATAATGACTAGGGTCAGGTATGTTGAAATGTACTTTTCAGAAACAATTGTGGCTCTACATTTGATACATTTCACTAGATTAGGAGTGTAGATTTATAATGTAACATTGCACACTTACTGCTTTTGTAAGCAACTTAACAATATATTGATGTCCTGAATAAAAATGTTTGAGGTTAATATTTTTAAGCAGAGTTGCTACCTGGATCTTTTGCTCTGCACCTCTGGGAGAGCAACTCTCAGGCATACACACAAACGCATATCATCACGAAGAGTGATTTATTGTCTAAGCGTTGCGCATTTCAAATTATTTTATAAACAAACATAAAACAAAAATATAATTAGTGTCCAAATATGATAGAAAAGAGAGCAGGATGTTGCGGGGTGCTTTGAATGGGACCGAGAGAACGGAGCGCTGAGTGGTGGACACCTGCTTGGAGTTGCAGGCTCAGAGGCCGGAGTCAGTGCTTACTCTTTTTTGCCTTTTTGTGGGAACGATGTGGGGATGGTGAGCGGGACCTCCGCCCCCTTCGCTCTGGAGATGGCGATCGAGACCGTTTGGACTGTCTGGGACACCTGGGTGGGGGATGACAGGGTTGCTTTTGAGCGTAACCACCATTGTGCAAAGAATAGAGCGATCCAAACGTATCGTGGCACTTACTTTGAAGGCGAGGTGCTATTTGATTTTCGGTTGCGCCTGTCACAATCCCGACTCCGCTGTCTGTCTCCGTTTTCACTTTTTTTGCTCTTTTTTTTGTCCTTTCTGTCCTCCGGTGGCCTCTCTTTTGATTTAGCTGTCGATCGCTGAGGCTTATCTTCATCTTTTTCAAATTCCTACAGTACAGTATGAAACGGTTCAATTTAAATCCTCAAACACATTTTTCTGATATAACAATTAGCGAGCAGGTTCTTTGGGACTAGTGTATTGATTCTAAAGCCAGATGAAACCCACATTCCACCCACTGATCAACATTGTTTTTGTGCGCCTCTTAAGTGTAAAACGTACATAGTTTTGCCAGTGTTGCAAATACAGAATTTGTCATTAAAGAATGATTTATGTTACGGAGTGATTGCTTTTCTTGTGTTCTAAATACCTTGTGCAGCAATTTGTTCCTGTAATGCTCCACGTGCTGCTGGATGCTCATGCCAGCTTTCCTCTGCCTCTTGCCACATTCCAGCTCATCTTGGAACTTCATAACCTTCAGCTGAGTTACGTTTAAAACACAATTAGTAACTACAAAGGAAGTCAAGTCGGTTTTCAAAATGTATACCCTTTAATTTACGCGACTGTGAATTTCTAGGTACGTTTCTACTATCATGTGGCAGAATTAGAAAAAATATTCAGATTTTTGTGATTCATTGTAAGGTTAGAACCTCTAAGCCCTCAAAATGCTTCCGACTGCAGCATCTCACACTTGCTCACACCTAAAGGTTGTACTTTTTAGGCTAATCTCAGCCTGATATTTTACAAACACTTAATTTCTTGGTAGAAACATAGAAAATGGACAAATACAAGCTTTTGGTTACAAACTGCTTTACTGGACAGGCTAAATACGATAAATTATGGCTCAGAAAAGGACAGGTGCAATTTGACCCAAACCTCTGGTTTTTTTTTTTTTTTTAACCCTTTCACTACCGATCTGATTGCTTATCTTATTGCTACGATTCCTATAGCCGCTGCAGTTTTTTGTAAAGCGCAGACGCATTATCCCATGCAGAACAAACCAGAACGTTGGGTCAAATTGAAAAGAATATTGTGCCGGCCCTTTTTTTTAGGTTAATTTCAATCCAACTGTTTAAAAAGTGTATGAAGCGGTTTCCGCGAGGAAAAAAGAAAGCAGCAGAATGTGTAAATTGCTCTGTTTAGAAAATATTGTACCTCTATACAGAAGTAATGTAATGCATATTTATAATTATTTGTCATTATGACCTAATAATATTGTTAGTTATCATGTATGTTAGAATAATTGCGTTGAAGTTATTCCTATATGTGTTATGCAATTATTTGAAGAAGAATTGACGCGTCTCAAGCGGCTGCATCAAAGAAACAGGCCCGTGACTCGACCAATGGGGGTTTCGTGACCCGACCGGTTGCGCTTGTTCGTTAGGAAGAAGATACCAGCATGGACTCTAAACTGCATTCCTCACCGACTGTTTACATTGTAGCCAAATGTCTCCCCCAACCCTTCGGGGCCACAATGACTTTTGTACCTAGGTCCAACCCAAATGAATAAATGAGGAGCGAAAAGGATTGGTGACCAGATTAGAAAGAGCTTTCAGAAGGTGAAGGTTCTTGTCCGCTCTCCTCGCGAGAAATCAAAAAACTAGTTGTCTTCCTCTGTTGAATGTTCTAGGTTGCTTGAACCTAACAAGTAATGTTGGTAGTATTCATCCCAGTTGAGGTTGGCAGTCACTACTTTATCCAATCCCGACTTGGGAGAGCAGAATGCTGAGCTGAAGATGCATACACCCACCCACCGCATGGCATCGCGTGCCCCACTATTTGAAGACTGCACTAAACGATTGAGATGACAGGAGCGCAACTTTTGAAACTTCCTTCAAACTTCCAATCTTCTGTCTAAGACTGTAACCATCATTAGGTGTGAGCGCAGCATATATGTGTGTGACCATATATTACACTGGTTACTCTGTACTGTAGGCCTTTGGTGATCATTTTCTCTGGCTCATTTTTTGTCCAGGTATGGTAGTCTATGGAATATACAGTCCCATTGGTATTTCTTGGTGATAGAATGAATTCCAGGGCATATATAGGTACATATTTATACGTGTGATTGTTCTCGTTTGGCAACAAAGTAATTTCCATTTCCATGACACTTTTTTTGTACAAGTATCAAATTCAATGGGATCTACAGTTCCACTGGTATTTTCACGTACAGTAAATTGATAATATGCTACTATCGACCTGATGTATGGACGTGGGAATTTTTTTAACTAATTTTCCAAGTATCCTAGACAAACAATATATGCCATAAATTTTATTTTGGGGGGAAAAAAAAAAATCGGTAGTGAAAGGATTAAACAGGTTTGATTCTGGACAAATAACATAGCTGATAACATCCTATGGTGAATTGTGGTCATGATTGATTAAGGTGGCTAACAAACTAGCATAGCTTTACTGATGTTTTTAAGCAAACTTAAGGGTCATATACAGGAAACGTGATCGAATGGTTGATAAAGTCAAACTTTGTGGGCCCGGTTTGCAATTTGATATTTCAGATCTTTGCCTGAAACAGGATTATGAAAAATCGCGTCACGCTTTTCTATATTTGCGTTCTTTTTAATTTGGGATTAGCTGATGAGCATCTTCAAAAGAGTGACTGACCTCCAGCTCTCTCAGCTTTTTTCTTTGGCCTTCAGACATTTGAAAACCTCTGAGCGAGCTCTGGAATTGCGTGCCGTCACGTTTGGGGGAAGTGCTGGAGTCATCGCTGCTGTCACTCTCCGAGTCGCCTCCATCCAGTGAGTTGCCGCTGTTTTCGACACAACAAAGAAGCGCCGTGACGCTGACTCCTCTCGACGCAGCCAAAGACTGTAGATGATGCGAAAACAATGACCGCGGCGGCTCTTACCTTACATTCACTTCTTTGTCATTGTTCTTACTTGACGTGGCGGTCCACTTGGACTCGGGCAAAGCTGAAAGACAAGCAAGGATGTTATTTTACATACAGTGTGAGTGCTGTAGAGGCCGTTTGTCAACTGCGGTACCTTGTGAGAAAGTCTCGTCATCACTGGCCTTCTCCCACTTGGACAACGGTCCTCTGGAGGGAGCAACCTTGCTGTCATCCACTGAAGACAAAAGGGGAACTAGGGTCAGGACACCGTCACGCATTTAGAAGAGCCGTGGCTACTCACGCGGCATTCCGTCAATGTCGTCGATGGCGTTGCCCAAGGGAACGCCGTCTATGTCGTCGACCGGCACCCCGTCCAGAGGATCCCAGCCCAAGGGGCAGCCGTCCAGCTCATTGGCTGGCTCCTTGCCCAAAGGCAGCCCATCCACAAGAGCGTCGGCCATCCCAGCGCCGTCAAATGAAGTTTCCTAAAAGAGGAGCGTCAAGTCATTTCATACTGCAAGTGAACAGAGGAAATACGACCATCTTTTTCACTCACTTCTGCCACATCCTTCAACTCCTCCCCAACTTTGGCAAGACCAAGAAAGATGTTTTGAAGGTGGATAAGATAAGGCTGCGGGTAAATTGCCCAGTCCTCCCAAGCTCGAAAACAACTTGTTACCTTTTGCTACATGAGGAGGAATACATCAGTTTGCATTTTAGTTTTTAGTAAAAAATAAAAGAAACACTCATGCTTGAGACAAGATTACCTTAAACTGTTCAGCTTGCAGTCTGGCTTGTATGTTTTTGTACGCTTCGTGAAGCACTCCAAATATCTGCGACAGTTTGGGCTCAAAACTAAAAATAAATCAATGGCATAGTTATAAATACCAGGAAAACCATATCAATTAGACCAGCAATGAAAAGATAAATAAAAGACATCTCTTACTGTTTCCGATAATATGATGCCCCAGGTACTTTGGCACTGGAGTTGTACAAAATGTCTGATACGAGATACAAGCTGGCAATCTACAAGAACACAAGTAGTGAGATTAACATCTGATGGAGGGAAATCATGCTAAAATAATGCAAAAGTCATCCACTACATCCCAATTCATTGTTGAATCCTTGATATTTTTTTTAACACAGTATATCCCTGTGAATATTTCTGCATGCTCTGTTTGTATACTCTAAAAACATTTGGGTTACAAAAAAAAATATATATATATATATATATATGGGTGACCAAAGAACTGACCCAACATTTGTGTAAATTTGACCCAAATTTCTAGGTTGTTTTACACCAAACAACCTCCAAAATATGTCAGTCTGTGCAATTCAACCTCTAAATGGAGTGAAGTTTTGTATAAAACCACCCAGGAAGTTGAGTCAAAGTGACCCATGCAGGTCCGTTTTTGACTTCGCATTTGGGCTTTTTGTTTTTAAGAAAACTGTTTCAGAGGGTTTTGTTTTGCTACACCGTGCATGAGTGACAAACAGCTGGCAGCAAGCACTCTTTTGAGAACACTGTAAACTCGCCTTCTTCTGAAGGGAAGTCTGAGGCAAGGAAAACGACTGAGTGACGTGTCCCACCACTTCCTCCGCTGCGTCAGCGTGTTCAAGACAGAAGAACATGGCGTCGCCGATGTCCCTTTTGCTGCCAGTGAGCTCCTGAAGCAGCACCTCCAGCTTCTGCCTGTGCCTGCATGTTTTGTTTGGTTTTCAACGGAAAAATGAACAGCATTTAAGGTAGGGACATATGAATGGATAAAACAATGGAATCATCCTTACGCTTGTATTTATTTTAATTATAAGCAACGGGGGAGAAAAATGTATTCAAATTTGAAACTGGATTTGAAGACCATACGCCTGTTTTGTACACTCACTCGGCTCTGAGCTGTCCCTTCTTCACCTCCTCCTCGGGAGATGCTGCCTCCTCTCCTTCTTCACTTTCCTCAGCTCTGTGCATGTAGCTGTTGAGGACGGGGGGCCTCCAAAGTGACCCACCGCGAAACATTCTGAAATCTGCGGTCCTCCATCTGGTCAGAGATTCTCCCTGAGGATTTCAAGATACAATAAAAACTTTTGAATCTTGAATAATAATCCCTTGTACCAACCATGCAAGAGTGAATACACACAAAACCTGTTCACTTTTTTGAGTTTTGTTTTTGTTTCCACAGTGAGATGGAGAGATTTTGAAAGTAAACAGTAACGTTTCATTTATTAGTTATGACTTTTAACTGTAGAAAATGCACAAGTGGCGAAAATGTGTTTTTGGGAGCACACAGCTGGACAACCAATGTCTGTAGTAAATAATTCAACTGTTGTTATGAGATGTAGTTTTGCACTGGGAACAATTTAATCCTTTCACTACACATTCTTTTTTTTTTTCTCCGAAATGTATTTTTTTTACACTTTGCTTATATTACATGTTTACCAGTCTAAGATCTTTCCATTTCCACCAGATATACCACTGGGACAGTATATCCCATAGACCACGATACTTGCACAAAAAAATAATAAACAATACATAGTAATCCATGTTATCTATAGCAGTGGTTTTCCAATAGGGGTACGGGTACCCCTGGGGGTACTTAAAGGAACTCCACGGGGTACTCAAGATTTTAAATAAAAACAAACAAACATGCAAAAATCCTTTAAAAACGATTATTGAAGTAATTAAATGTTTCAGGAAAATGTAAGTTAATCATCCAAATGTTCTTTTCAGTAGGTCATCCAATTTCATTATTTTAAAAACCCAGATTCCCCGCCCCCATACTGGAATGGTTCGACCGAACTTTCTACCTCTTACTTGGGGTACTTGGCTGAAAATGTATTTTACAGGTGGTACATGACTGAAAAAAGGTTGAGAAACTCAAATCTAAAGTAACACACATATATAGCACATATTATCAATAAATTTCCACAGTACTGGCTGGCTTGTTGTGTACGGAAAAGTTGCTAGTAGCCACTAGAATGCGTAGATAGGTGCGTCATGAACCGCTGGGATGCCGTTTCATGTTATTGCTACCATTCCTATACCCACTGCCATTTTTTAAAAGCTGTCGGACACACTGTCCCAACGGGAGTGAAAGGGTTAATATGAGGAACGGGTGTTAAGTGTGTGTTCACTTGACACCGTTTTGCATTTCATTGTCAGTAAAATGTCTGTTTTTTGGCTCCTTAGTTCACTTCGCTGGGGTAGACTCCAGCACCTCGCAACCCATATTAGGATAAGCGCTCAAGATGGCGGATGCACGGATGTTTAGTGAATGATGTAATGAAGGGGGCAAGGCACCCAGAAGGTGAAAGGTGTGGCTTCGGTCAACATGATGATTCACATCCTGGTTAAAAATGTAGGTACCATAAAACCCCATATTGAATAGGAATTGATATCACCATTGTGTCAAATGCAATTTACATGCATAGCTTTAAGTAAATACCTGGAGAATGGAGAAGAGTTTCCAGCGATAGTAAACATGATTTTGACTCTTGTTGTCAAAAAGGAACCTGAGACAAAAAAACAAAAAAAAAAATCATGTTAGGCACCTCACGGCCCTAATGGTGACGACAAACATCATGAGTCATACCTGTAGTCTGGGTTGCTTTTTTCTTTGTTCATTATCATGGCTTCAAACAAAGGACCTTCACGCACCACAAACTCTATCATTCGATGGATGACGAATAATAAATTTCTGTGGGGGAGGGAAAGAAAAAGTGATTCATTTACGTCTTTAGTGTTCTCGCTGTCTCAACCGGTGGCGAGGGAAGATCTCTTAATACCTCTTCACACTGAGCCAGTGACCCGCGCAAACTGCAAACTGGCTCTTTGCGCTAACGGCTTCGGCCCATGTCAAAGCATTTAAAGTTTGAAAAAGTGGAACGTAAATATTTGCTGGTCTAAAGGGACCCCGTTTTCACTCAAGTGCGCAGTCACTGCCTTCCATAGCATGCAGGACACACTCGGATCACTTCTTTCTGGCTCAATCAAAGAGGTAAAAAAGATCCCCTCAACAAAAAAAGCCTTACACATTCATTCGAATTTGGCTCTAGCTGCCATTAACACTTCAGACCATCGTCTCCTGAATTAAAAAAAGACACCTTTTACCATATGCTTCTGTCTTCTTTAAAAAAGTTGGATGTGAAATAAAGACAAGACCCACAACAGCAAACATAAGCATACTTATAAAAGATAATTATGCGTCCTTAAATCGAAAGACCTAAATAGAGTCATGATTTTCTCCTGAAATACTCCTTTTTAAATGTGAGTCACACCTCGTAGTAGTCGACTTTAACAACAGGACACAAAGTGCTACATGTTACATCTCTTGCAGTGCACATTTTAGTGCTTCTTTTCAAAATAACCCTTTACCTCCAGGCTACATTATAAAGGTATAAAGCTCATAGAATGACTTGGACTAAAACTTTATCACCAAAATATTTATGCCATTTTGATGATTTTAGTCAAATGTATGAGTAATGTCATCAACCATTACCTTTGCTAGAAGGGCACAACCTTGTAGGGACATATGATTTTAAAAAGAAATAGAAATACTATAATGTTTCATATAGTGGCTGGGGGTGTTTAATCACTGAAAATAAAAGGTAAGACGCTTATTATGTAGGGAATGCCTTTTGAGTGCAAATACGTGCTCTTTTAAAATTAAATTTTGCCAGACATTATTTTATGCCATGTCTGCTCTGCAAGTTTACCACAACACATGCCAGTATCAACCATCGTAAATTAACACCTGTTTTTTTTTTTTTTTTCCCTCTGGAGTAAGCTTATTTGAGGCATTTATAGAATTTTATTTATCCACAGTGCACCAAGCAATTATTCAGAACGTGGCTTTTTGTGGGAAAGGGAAAACAAACTGCACTGAATAATATACCTTGTAACCTTTGTTATTGGGTTATGGTTATTGCTTTACTCTATTTTTTTTTTGAGGGGGGGGTCAAAATTTGATTTTAATGAATACGTTAGAGCACCTGCCTCTGTCCTATCACTTGTGTTCTAACAGCTGGTCAGTCGTAGGAGGAAGAGTGTGTGTACCTTTCGGTCGGGATAACCACTTTGACTACGGCTTCGGACAGAGTCTGTTTGTGAAGTCAAACCAAATAGTGAAAATATGACAAATGTGAGTATTTGTACAGTTGAAATACTGCAGGATACAAACAGCAGAGAAACAGTAGCATACATAGTATAGCAAGGGGACAAGGGGGCTATGTGTGGCACAGGTTTAATATTCGACTATGACTCTAAGTGCAGTTGTAACAGCTTTAAGAGCTGCACTATGCTTCATCTTGCCCCTTAGTTATGTAATATGGCCAAAAACCTCTTTCGGTAATACACACCTATCTACTGTACAGTACACTTACTGACAAATTGCAATTTGGCCTCCAGAGCATAAAGCTTCAAGCAAGAGAGGTCAGCAGATTTCACTACGTGTTAAATGTTGTCTCCTATCTAAAGGTGAGGACCTATTTTTCCAGACTATATTTCAACAAAGCAAGACAGACTTCAGTGATGTAAACTGAACGGCCATCACATTAGGTACACCTGCACAGTCTACAGCAGGGTTTCCTAACTCTTATTGCGCATGTACTTTTATTAAAAAAAGGGGGGGATCACTGCACACCACCAACTAAAATGTTGTTAAATATCCATGCAGTTTATAAAGAAATTATGATAATTTCATCTCAGTTAACTAGAAACTACTGTGTGTGCATTCTGTGAAATATTATTCTGTTCTATGAAAGGAAAACAGGCAGATACTTTGATTAATTACACACCTTCTGCCATCTAGTGGAATATAGATGGACTAGTCTGCCCATCAATATTTATCGCTGGCACTGATAAGACTGACATTTTATGCTGTGACTAAGTAATAATTTGGACAATCAGGTGACTTTATGTTAGTCAATCATTTGGAATCGGAATAAAGAGAGCGAGACATTTTTTAATGGTTCCTTTCATCGTTTCATCGGCTGTGCAGATGTACCCAATAAAATGTCCGCTCGGCACACTGCTGTGACATCATACGCATGCATAAAAGACAATAAAGCAGCACGCTACCTTGTCGAGATCAACTTTAGACAAGGCAAGGGGTTTGGTGAAATCGTTTCGAAAGCGATCCCTTGGTTGAGCGTTGAAAGGAAGACCAGATTGGGGTGGCGGCGCAGCCCTCACCCCGACTGGAGTGTAGAGGGGCTGAGGTGGAATTCGAGCTGGTCTGCCCCATCCCAGCTTCATTTCAAACCCCATAATGACTTTCCCTAAAGCCACATGGGGGAAAAAAAAAACCCCATCAGTTTAAGACACTGCCATGGGAAGAATGGAGGACAGGAGAATGCATTTCGGGGTACCATCAAGCGCTGCCAAGGCTCGCTCTGCGTCTTTCCGTGTCATGAAGGCCACAAAGGCTCTGTTGGAAGTCCTGCAACGCTCCTCATCCGTGCGGGGCCACATGATCTTCACGCTGGCCAGAGGACCGTACTTACCAAACTCTTTGCAAAGTATTTCCTCATTCATCTAAAGAACAAAAAAGTGCTTGGAGTGAGCTGCGATGCTAACAGGAGCTCACGCCTGGTCAACTGGGAGGCCTACCTTTGGACTGATAGAGCTGATGTATAGATTCGTGGTGGTTGGTATTGTCGGGTCATCGTAAAATGCTGTGGAAAACAAGGAGATTTAGTAAGGTGGTGCAACATTTAAATTTTAAAAATTGATCCATCGTGGTTTGATCGCACCACTTTCTCTCTAACTAACAAAATGAAGAGTAATGAGGATGTCCAGGATTTAAATGGGGGGAGCTATTTGGCGTGTCAGATAGTGATGATGACTTTGAGGGCTTTTAGATGAATTCACATTCATCAGTGTCAAAAAATAAAGCATTGAAACTTCAAATCGTTTTTGTGTTGCAACATTAGTTTCAGCAGTTGCGTCTACGCGCGCGCTTACATTGCCTTGCACTTGTCTCGTTGACGCCCTCCCCTCCCATAACCACAACAGTATGTTAATCAATATAGGACAAAGAAATGCGTCTAAAAGTACCATCATTTCGTCATTTTAATAACACATACCATGTGTTTTAATTGGACCGCCATGATATGTGGAACCACTAGTCAGGGGTAGACTTAAACTTGCGCTTTTGTAATAGTCATCCAAATGGAAGCAGAAAAAAGGGACGAAGGGGTCAACTTATATGTGAGGTCGACTTGTACGCAGACAAATACTTAAGTTGTTCCATGCAGAAAATAAAGAATACCTTCCTATTAGCATTGATATATGGCATTTCAGCCATTGTTGCATCACAGTTTGTAGATTCCCTTTGCTTATAGCAGGGGTGTCCAAAGTGGGTGCTCGAGGGCCGCTGTCCTGAATGTTTTCCAGGTTTCTTTTCCTGACACACCTGATTCAAATGATCAGTTCAGATGATCACTTCAGCAAGCTCAGCAGAAACCTGATAACGATCCTGATCATTTGAATCAGGTGTGTCAGGAAAAGAAACCTGGAAAACATGCAGGATAGCGGCCCTCGAGGACCCACTTTGGACACCCTTGGCTTATAGGGTCACACCACCTCAATGTAGATGCCAACTGTTAAGCCATATGTCTTTGTCTGTAATAGGTTTCTTACTTGGTCGTCCTAACAAAGGGGATTCCAGATGTCCTTGACCGCCAGCCGGGTCATTTTTCTTTCTTTTGTGTCTTTCCTCGCGCTCTTCCTGAATTCTTTTTTTTTTTTAAACAACACACGTACAAAATCGTTTTGAAAAAATGCAAAGTTGAAACAAAACAACAGAAGTTTAACTTTTGTATGGACTCACAGCTTTAGTTCCTCTTTGAAGAGCTCTAGGTTACTCTTTTTCTTTTCCTCCACCTTTCTCTTAAAAGCCTGTGAAGGAGAGACGCCATTGTGAATGCCACTGATTTGTTAGTTTAAAAAAATGCAAAACTTACATTTGTCTATTTACATGAGTCCAAACTTACAGACTTTTTGCTCTCTGAAGATGATGCTGGTGCTGATGGTGTGAAATCTTCAGATAGGGGAACAAACTTTGAGGCGGGTCGATATAGCTTGCTTTTGGTGGCCTCTGCTGCTTCCTCATCTGCAAGAAGAAATGGAGTCATTAAATACTTGGGTCTCTTAAATGTTGTGTTTCGTAAGCATGTCAGTAGTCAGTTTAGAATAGTATTTGCGTGGATTTACAAAACTCGACTTGAGGTTTAGAGTGGCAGGTTTTAACTCCTTACCTCTTGTTGGATTCACAATGCCTCCACGGACAAAGGTTTTTACTCCACTTTTCTGGTTTGGCTCAAACGATGCTAAAAATTCTTCAAAAACAACAGCTGCCTTTTCTTGCTCCTAGAATCAACAAAATTATGCAATAATCCAAAAAATATTCCCTTTTCAGGTGAAAGATTTTGACGATTGTAACGGCCTTACCTGTTTCTTTCGCACTTCTTTTTCCTTTCTTGTCAGTGTTTTGACCGGAGTGACAGTGTTTCCCTTTTTGTCAGACATTCTTGAACTACAAGAAAAGAAACTTAAAAAAAATATACATTTATTAGCCTCGAAACTGTGCGACAATGAGATCCACCTTAAACTAACACCTCATCTGTTTTTGCACAGATGAACATTATCCAACAGTAACTGGAGTGTAATTTAAGACAACTAGGATGTAATCTGTCATCTTGCAGCTATTAAAATTCATTGTTACACAATTTGTTACTCAAAATCAAAACCACAATATCTGTCAGAAAATTTTAAATTGAATCATTTCCTGAAATTGTTCAGCTCTGATGACATTCCTGAATGGGAGGCCAACTAGATAAAAAGATCAGAGTTCATCAAGTTGGACGATACCTCTTTCCCTAATTGGTCAGTCCGTGAAGGGCTGCGGTAATAATAATGACCAAGGCCACATCTACAGTATACTCGTTGTTTAGCCATTCATTTTGTATAATTCGTCTTGTACTTATGTTTTGTGTTTACCTCATGCAATTCATCCTGGACATGCATTTGTCTGAAGGTTTCTCTGCGTACTAGTTTTTTCACACCCATATGATAACATGCTCATTTGGTTTAGTGATTCCTCACCGTCCTTGACTCTTTCTGCAATATGACGTGTGATGTGTCAAACTCATTTTTATCATGCGCCACATTGTAGTTATAGTTTCTGTCGGCCGCTATGACTGTGAT
The DNA here is from genome assembly GCF_059441005.1 of Hippichthys cyanospilos. Classification (NCBI taxonomy): domain Eukaryota; kingdom Metazoa; phylum Chordata; class Actinopteri; order Syngnathiformes; family Syngnathidae; genus Hippichthys; species Hippichthys cyanospilos. The sequence continues at coordinate 11,841,589 of NC_142386.1, read as the reverse complement.
GTCAAATCGATTTTAAATGTATTCGTCACACACTTACCTACAGTAGTTTCGAAATCAGAAGCCAGCAAAAACTGTTCAAAAGAGAGATTGGGAAAAAGAAAATGCTTGTTTTTGTTCCCCCCACAATTTTTGAAAAAAGTTAAAGACAACTTGCAAGTTTGGTATTTAAACGAGAAACAAAGTCAAATCAGAATTTCATTGGCCGCATAAAATGGTGCGGCGGGCAAGACCTGGCCCAGGGCCTTGAGTTTGACACCTGTGCTCTAGGACCAAGGTGTCAAACTCCAATGCTAAAGGGCCAATGTCCTCCATGTTGTGTGTTTTTATCTCCTGAAAACACCTGATTGAAACAATTAGCTCATTGGTAAGCTCTGCAGGAACTTGAAAATGATCCCAATTGCATCAGGTGTGTTAGAGTTAGTAGGTTAGAAAACATGCAGGACATCGGCCCTTGAGGACTGGAGTTTGGACACCTATGCTCTAGGACATAGGTGTCAAACTCAAGGCCCGGGGGCCAGAACCAGCCCGCCACATCATTTTATGTGGCCCGCCAAATGCTGATTTGATTTCAAGTTTCTCGCTGAACTTGCAGATTGTCTTCAAAAATAACAATTTTCTGTTCCCGATCTATCTTTTGAACAGTTTTTATCGGCCTCTGTTTCAAAACTAGGTAAAGATGTAAACCAGCAAAAACGGTGTTTATTAGACACATGTTTTATTTTATTTTTAAGTCCTAAATTTTCAGGATTTTAGAGAAATTAAAGGGTTACGTTAAAAAGCTTTTTTAGACTATTTTTAGATTTATTCCGGCCCTCTAACAGACACTATAAGTACAATGTGGCTCACGCTGAAAATCAGTTTGACACCCTTGCTCTAGGATGAATCAACATGAGGCTAAACTGTAAATTTAATATTGCGGTCACAGTTTTATGTGATTGTATATTTTTACGACAAGCACAAATATGAATAGTAGAAACACATCAAAAGATATTCAAAATACTAATACAAGGGCAGAAAAAAATTGCCACACTAGCTCGTACTCTTCTTTTTGCATCCTAGCTGGTATCTAATCGGTCGTGCATTGCCTTACCTTCTATGCACTGTAGCATGTAAAGTATATCTTGCCATTTATCTTTAAAATTTACAAGTATACTTCCATGCAAGTTTACCCAAACCCAGGCCTTTTGTCTTTTCATGCACCCTTGTCTGCAATCGTCTCCGTCTTTATGTGCAACAATTTTCATTGTAATGACACTCAATCACAGCACGTTGGTTCGCCACTAAAAGTATACACGGTATGGTTATTATGATGAAACAGATGTGTTGTAAATTACAGGCGACGTGTGAGGGAAAAACAACACATCACAACTGCAGAGCTGCATCGTTGCTATTTTGAGCAATGGCAGCACACGTCGTTGTTGGTTTAAAACACAAAAATAATAAGCAATGTTTGTCCGAGGTAAACAGCTAACAAACAAACTCAACTTTTAGAACTAACGCGATGATTTAAAGGGCCTGTATCTCCTTACCTCCTATCGACGAATCACTTTGCTAGCATCGCTAAGCTAATATCAACATTTAGCTTGGCCGACGAGCGTCCACGGAGATGCAAGCTGCCTGGTAAAGAAATAGACGCTTCTAGCCAAAATATATTCCTTCTTAAAACATCCTTTACAGACGGCGAAAAGAGCGTGTTGTAGGCATCTTACCAGTGGCTGGCTAACACATCATACCGCTGATCGTTAGCAACGCCGTGCATGCATCGACGCACGTTACATTGAAAGCACAACGCATGCACACGGGAGGCTTTCCAGTTTCATCTTAAAAGTGCAACTCACAGTGTACAATGTGTTACTGTTTCACCATTCTGGCAGCGACGTTAGCGGATAAAAGCATGCTACTACATAGCGAAATACATGACAGACGACTCGCTGGAGTTCAATGAGGGCTCATGCATATTCATCAGGGGGAGCATTCATTCTTTGTTTAGTTCTTTTAGGGGTTCTTGTCTACAGCGGTGTTTTACCTTTTGTTTTAAGCCAAATGGCGTATTTTACATTACAAACGTCTCACCTTATCTCACAAAAAAGTCACATATTTTACCGCATTTAAGTCAGGGGTGTTCAAATAGTTTCCTATGAGGGCTGCATATAGAAAAATGGAAAGATGCAAGGGCCACTGATTTTTTTTTCTCTTGAACTTATCAAAAACGCCAAAAATCGATCAAGCATACAATTACAAATTGTCTATACAATGTAGTTATTAAAATAAATGTTAAGTCAAGATGTCTGTTGGGGTGATGAGGGTAATTCGTTTTTTTTCCCACACTTCCATAGCCTACCATTAAACCTTTTTACTGTATTTTTGAAATAGCATGTCCAAATGTATTTTTACTACCGTATTTTCTGGACTATAAACCGCATTGGCATATAAAGCGTAGCAGCAAAAATTGAGCAAAAAAACATTTTTGTCACGGATAAGCCGCACTATAAAGTGCAGGTCATAACATCAGATATTTATGCAGAAATAGAATTTATGGGGTTTTTTTTGGTTGCTTTTTTTAATTGCTTGCTTGCAGGAACAGCACCATAATATATTTAGAGAAAATGGAAATGGATACAATTTTCAACAGACCACTGACAGTATACTGTAAAGATAAATAACAGATCAAACTCAAAATCAATACTTTCATAGTCTTACTCTTTGTTTAATTGATTGAATATTTTAGTGAACATATAAATGCAGTGCATATAATTCAATTACACAATCATATCTATCTATCTATCTATCTATCTATCTATCTATCTATCTATCTATCTATCTATCTATCTATCTATCTATCTATCTATCTATCTCTCTCTCTCTCTCTCTATATATATATATATATATATATATATATATATATATATATATATATATATATATATATATATATATATATATATATATATATATATATATATATATATATATGTAGAATTTTCACAAACCTTTATACAAAATCAACTACAAAATCAACTACGACATTATTATATAGTTCACAATGGCTTTTATGAGCGCAGCCATTGATTTTTATTTTTTTACAACAATTGTTTTCGTTCTATTTCATAGTTGGTCCACAAATGGCCCAAAGGCCGTAATTTGGAAACCTCTGATTCAAGTAATTTTGGAGCCCAACACAGGTTAATTTTACCTTCTATCATTTAGCGGAAGAGCATTTGTTCTGCCCATCATTATATGTCACTAGTATAGATACACAAAGAAAAATGATATTATTTGTGTTAAATATTATTCAGAAGCGTTCGCTATTCCCATTATCCAAATGACTTTGGGCAGAGGCGATTAGGGTAATTAAAAATGTATGAAGGTGACATATCCATGCTTCATGTCATATTATGCATCCATTTTTTTATATTACTTGTTTTCATTAGTCACAGGTGAGCTGGATGCAGTTCCAATTTGTGTCTCAAATCAAAGGGAAATATCTCATAATTTGATTCATCCAGCAAAATCATACATTTGTATATATTTTTTACGGGCTTCTTCTTTTGGGTGGCATTTTGCTCTTTGGCACAATCACGTTACAGAAATTTCCATTCCTTTTGGATCGCTCCTCTGAAAATAGTCCCTGCTTCTGATCAACTAAGCGGAGGGGAGGTGTCTACAATGCCCACCATGGCCAGAATGATCAGTACCTCCGCCTCCGTGGTGGGCCGCCCCCTTGCGCCTCCCCTCAGTGATGCACGCCTCTGTACGCGCATGGGCGTCGAATCTGCCGCTGTGCGCTGCTGCTGTTGCTGCTACCCAATTCCTCTTTCTTTTTTCTTTTTCTTTTTTTCTTTTCACCGAAAATGGCGTCGAGTCAAGGTAGCGTGGGCGCTATCAGTGCGCTCCAGAACCACCATCACTACCCGAGCGGACCTCACTGGAGCCCGGGAAGCAGCCAGTACCAGCAGCAGTACCAGCAGCAGCAACAGCAGCAGCAGCAGCAGCAGCAGCAGCAGCAGCAGCACATGGCCCGGAGCCTGGAGCGAGCTCTGGAGGATGCCGTGTGCTCCGGGATCCTCAACCTGAGCGGGAGGAAGCTGAGGGAGTACCCGGGGGTGAGCTACGACCTCACCGATACGACACAAGCAGGTGGGTGCTACCAATGCTTTTTTTATTTTTTATTTTTTTTGCTGTGAAAAAACGAGGGTTCCGAACCCTCGTTCACAGACCCGGATGTTACATTGTAAAGGACAGCGTGCACCAGTGCGATCGTCTATATGCCTACACAAAGCGATCACTGCGATGATGTGGATCATTTAGCACAAGGGGCTCGGTTACTGCTCGGTTGTTTTGGGCGAAACCCGTCGCCCCCCTTTCACCCCCCCCCCCCCCCCCCCCACACACACACACACACACACGCTTTGATATACATGAATGAGGCGCACCCAATTCAGCCGCTGTGCAGTTGTAGACCATTGGAGGAGAATATGAATGAACAATTTGTCATTTAAAAACAATCTGAGCTATCCCTCTAATGTAGTGCACACAATTTAGTCTCATGCGGACAAAAGATTGTATTTGCAGCCTCACCCTTCTGCATGTGTGCGTGCATTACGCTTACAAGAGCATGCAGAGAGGAGGAAGACACTCTAGTCTCGGTTCCTCCCTCTTATTCCCATTTTATATGCAGCCGTTTGCTTTGTTAATGTTAAGGTTGTCTTCATCGCTCCCGCACCTATATTTCATTTCACTGGGCTTTTGGAAGATTCACATGAAGGTCACACACATTTGTTTATGTGATGATTCACTTATAATCCAAGGAGTCTGATCTTGTAGTCTGTTTATTCAATCAGTTATTAATTCTGTCAGTATCTCAAGTCATTATACTTGACATTCTAATGGTTTGTTTGCTAATGATAGCCTACTTCTTTGATACAGTATGTCCATATACCATATGCTGTTTACTTTTGATGTGCATTTCAAAGCAGAAGGGTGATTTTTTTGGGGGGGTGGGGAGTGGGGTTCACCCCAGGGAATTGTAGGAGAATTGTATTATATCCATTATCGCTTACAATTTACATTGATCATTAAAAGGTAACCAAGTTGCTCGGCTTAAGATTGTCTCGCAGTGATGTCCAAAGGCTAATGGATATGTATGATGTTTCCTAAGATATTGTTAACTTTCTTTATTACTAAGATACTAACTATAATAACTTTATTATAGTTAACTGTATTTGCACGGCTAGAATGCACACATGCTTAGCTAAAATGCTACTATATAGAGTGCAGAACACCAAAGTGAAAGACTGTCATTTTTCAACATTTATTTGCAGAAAACTTTCTGGTTCACACAAAATAACAAGCAAACAGGCTGTATGATGCTTTTGAAGTGCACATCCACCAATACATTTCTCTCCGCATTTTTTGTGGCTTCTATAGAGGACATCAGGTCCTCTATAGTTTTGTGCACATTGTTTAGGACTGGTGTAAAGTTAGTTGTATGACAGTGAAAATGTCAAAGCCACAAAGCTTTGTTGCCAGGTGCTACATTTCAAGCTGACAGTTTGAATTAAGCTTAATCTTTTATTTTCACCGTTTGAGTCACTGCGGTGTCAATAAATAGCAGCGTTTGTCCTTTCTCCCCCGTTAACCAGGAAGTAGCGAACTAATAAACATGCAAATATGACATAAGTTCACTTTCTTTGGCCTTCAATGTCTGTATTTGTGTGAGGCCAATTTATCAAAGCAGTAAAACTAATAACGGTGGCCTACCTTGCACGTCCGTGTTACATATTTCAACATTGTTCATTTTATTGTTAATTGGTTTGGAACGATGTGCTACAATTGAGCAAAAATATCTCTCGTTTGGCGTGATCAACACCTTTCAATGTGCAACACAGAAATAAAACACGTTGTTTTAAAGGTGGCAGCGCGCAGTTCTGACTTTTTTCCTGAGAGCTTTCAAAGCTGAATGACAGGTTTTGTGTTGTGGCTGTTTGTGCTCGGGCTCTAGCTTGGGTGCGTGTCGTCTGACTAATGAGCGGTGTCTTGCGAAAAAAGCAAGGAGTCTACTCACACAAGGGTGTCTGTTTGCTGTGTGCCACTGGCACTTTGTCTCTGCCCCGTTTGTTTTCTCATGGGAAAAGGGCTGCGGGCGGATGGACTGACCTTGGTGGAGAGGGCCCGCTTAGCAACCTGGCCAGATGTTTACGTTCATATATCAGCATGAGGACCAGCATAGATGAGCAATTTTGAACACCGATTAAGAATTCTGGGACTTAATTCCATTTAAAATGGTCAAAATCCTCAGAATTACTAATAAATAGTGTCCCATTTTGGTAGTCCTCCATGGCCCGCAGACTAGACCTGCAACAAAAGATTATTTTAATCACGATTAATCGGTTTTAGTGTTTGTCTCTTTATTCAAACATAGGACATTATTTCAAACTTGCAGTGCAGTAAACTAACGATCGATGATTTACTAGTTTGGTTTGGTTGACAAAAATATTGGTAAATATTGGTAAAAGCAAACCTGTTACCTTGATCCAACACAAAATATTCATTTGCTATCACAGTACGCAACACAAAGTGGAGAATATTTATGAATGAAAAGCTGAACTTGCTTGACAGTACGACAATAAAAAAGCACTAAAGTGTCGGTGGGACAGAAATTGAGATTTGGACAGTCACATTTGCGTTCTTGTGTTCCGCCATTTAAAGAAGGGATTGGGCTTGTACTTAAGAACTGAGCAGACTTACACAAAGAGCACACGGTCACAGAAAAGATAAAGAAGCGTCATGTTTGTTTGGAAGCAAAAGTGAGCTGACAGGTTGGACGATGTCCCCACTTTGTAACTTTGAAACATTCCTACCCTAAAAATATTGTATTACTACCATTATTCATGATCATGTCATTTTTTTCTGCCTGAACTCCCATTAAGGTTGATAAAAAGATTCTTTGATCAGCAAGGGGTGAAATGTTTTTCTCCTGTTGATTCGCATACTCGTGCGCAATGAATGAAAAGTACTGTGATAGCTTGTGTGTATGTGTGAGCTGTAAAGCTCTTCCAAGTCATGTGTTGTCACATTCCTGCGCTTGCTTTTCCAAGACGCCAAACAAAGGACCTTCTGCCCTCAATCGCATCTCAACATTCTTGCATTTAATTATCAACCTGAGCAAATACCCTGTTCATCATAATAGTCAAAGTGCAATGCTAAGGTGAGGAAAAAATAAAAAAACATTATAGTTTACTTGAAAACTGCCCGTTGCTTAAAAGTCTAACTACTTTTGTCATGGCGGCAACCACGTGAGCGTTGCTTGACAATCTTAGTTCCTGCGCTGTTATTTTTCCGGCCTGAGGCTCTTTCATGATGTGCCTGTGCATGTCGAGACATGACGTAGTTGTCAGCAGCAAAACAAGGCCATATCACTTGAATGATGTCACAGTTATATATCTGACTGGAAGTACATGACGACAGTAATCACGTGTTGGTCTGAATCTATCATGAAAATTAGTATTTACAAAGCCTTTAGCAGTTCATATATTTTCCCCTACATTAGAAATACACCATTTTATTCAATTACCCTCTATGACAGTGTTTACTGTATATTTACCCTAAGGCAACATAATTGGCTCACCCTTATTTTTTCTGTCTCCGCAGTCATTGAATATTAATGTGGCAAACGTGACACGCAATGAGGTCAACATAAGCAAAAGTATGCACTATGATTAAACACATGCTTCGCTTGGCTTTTGACACTGTTTCCATTCTAATGCGTAAAGGTTTTATATCAACACTTCATTAAGTACACTTGAACAGTTTCATTAGATCAATACATTAGTTGGATCAAAATGTTAGTCTTTACAATGACAAGAATGCTTGATTTACATTGGCACGGTTTTATATACCAATTTATTGAAAGCATATTAGTACTACAGTATATCAGAGTCACTCAGTCATGACTTCATAAAAATGGAGCAGAATAATGAGTGTACAGTACTGTAGTTAGATTTGCTCTGCTATCCACAGTTAATTATACTATTTTTTTTATTACATTCTTTCATTGACTACAGCAAGTTATTTGTGAAAATGAAGCATTACTTTTGGAATTTTTTTTTATCATATTATTGATACATTTTGAATTTATCAAGATTAGCAAGCTAAGTGAAGGTCCACCTTTGTGTTTATTCAATGCTAAACATTAGCTAAAATGTGTATTGCTGTTTTGCTGTTTGACTCTGTCGTGGGAGAATTTTTGTAAACCTTTCTGAATATCAAAATATATTTGTTAAACAGTACGTAGTTATCTAGCAAAAGGAAACATGTTGCTAAGTGAACATCCGCTGTCATACACATTAAATGTTACCATTAGCTAAAAATGCGTATTAATGTTTTGCTATTTGCATTTACATTGTTAGCTTGCGGTTAATGTATTTTGGTACAAAAGTCAATGGAAACACAACATTTCAGGGTGAATTGGGAAGGTCTCAAATGCAATTTATGGTGATATTGATTCTATTACAGTTACAGATCGTAGTAATGTTGAGGTACTAAGGTGTTTTTAATACATACTCTATTTGCCCATGTAAGAGTACCAATATCTAGATATATCGGGATGTTTGTTTTTTTTGTTTTGTTTTTTTTTCCAGATAAGCATTGAGGTTTCCTTTAAGATAGTGACATATTGAATATTTAAAGGGTTGCTTTCTGTGTTAATGAAAAAAAATAACTGCAGTGAGAGAAACAGTCATTGCTCAGCAGGATGTGTTTTTTTACAGTTTGCTGTATCACTGGCGGAAGTAGCCAGACATCATCTGCACGTCCAGCACAAATGAAAGAACTGATGATTTGGCATAGAAATATGGGAGAGTGGGCTCTCGCTGGGGGGCCGAGGCCCACTGTGGGCCACAGATGGCATACAGTCTGGGTTGGAGGAGGGAAAGGGAGGTGGACACGCCTACAATCCCCAGCTGCAGGGGGGGGCTTTTCCCAAGTGCAGCTGCGTTAGATCATCAAGCCCTAAGCATTTGCTCTTAATGGAAGGTGCTTACACCCTTTGACCGCAGCTTTGGTCTTCAAGGCGATAATTTGTGTTTCCCTGAACCCCCAAGGGCTGATTCCTGTAGACTGATGAGTGTCTCATCTGTTTTTTTTTAATGCTTTCTGGCTACCGCAAGTAGGCAAAGGTTTACCATTATGGACACCAGATTAATCTATTGAGATCTGATGTAAGAGCTGTCTACAAATCTCAATATCCCTTCCTGGCCTCAGCTATTGAACATGGTCTACATCCAGCCCAGGGGACGGCAACCTTTAACGACCTTTAACACACACACACATATACTGTGTGTGTGTGTGTGTGTGTGTGTATATATATATATGTGTATGTATATATATATATATATATATATATATATATATATATATATATATATATATATATATATATATATATATATATATATATATATATATATATATATATATATATATATACACACACACACACATACATATTCTTACCAATGGGGCGAGTGGAAGGGTGTAAGCGGACGGAATCAGTTGGGAGGTGTTTAGTTTAGGGTGAGAAATCTACATTGTATCATGTTTAAAAGCGCCAAAAGGTTGAAGTTCCAAATCACGTGGTTTTCCTTCGTGGATGAAGCAGCAGTGATGTTGACTTCTACAATATGTTTATCTTTGTGGGTGCACTTTGTCATGCTGGCTGCTAATGAAGATGTCAGCAAGAGATGGGATCAGCTAGACACACATTCACACCCTCATTTGCACAATCAATAGGTGTCCCAACTAGGTAGGCCCCTCATATATCACATGTTCCCATGCGCCCCCTTTGCTTGAAAAAGACAATACTCGGGTTTGTAGAGGGATAAAAAGAAAAGCTACAGAGGGAGAAATTGCAAACATGAAAATAACTTTTAGTGATCCATAAAAAAAACAAATATCTGAAATTTTGTTCATTTCAATCCATACCTTAAGTAGACACCTTTTTGATGTGTTTTTCCTCCCTCCCTTTAGATAATCAAAAACACTATTTGGCAATACATGCTTATTTTACACATTTTAATCACATAGAATGAAATTATGTTAAAGACGTATCCAGCCAAACTCTCCTGAAATTATGTATAAAACCCACATTTCTTCTGCCTTTTGACAATATCTGCAACTGATATTTCTCATCAATAAGTTAAGTACTTACTCTCTGTCCATTTTTATAAATCACATGCCATTACTTTAGCATGAATGCCTCTTTCGATGAGATCGATTAAAGGAATACAGTATGAATCTATTCCGCGCAGTAAGAGAGAGGGTTGTAATTTTAGACCAGTGTTCGATGATGACGTGCTCCCCACTCTCTAAAATGTATTGATCAGTCTGTCTCGTCGTCAGTGGCTCTTGTTTGCAAGAGACAATTTTCACAAATACTGTACTTGCACAAAACTAGTCCTTTTAATTGATTAGAAATGAATCAATTCCAAAACTTTTTTCACCATTAAAACATAATGACTCCCTTCATCTTCGACTTGAACTGTTGCCATTAACAGCAAATTTAAGCAATATTTAAACTCACTGTTTTTCAGATGTAAAAATAAGTTAGCCATCGTCCATTTTCCATTGTGCTTGTCCTATAGTGACGCGAGTGAGCTGAAGCATGCCGCAGCTGATGAGGAAAACATTATCCTTGCTCCCAACTCATGACAATCAAGACAACTTATGGATGAGCTAACTTATATTTAAGATGACATATTTTTTGTTTATGTTTTTGTTTGCAGATCTTTCCAAGAATCGTCTCTCTGAGGTTCCTCCAGAAGTTTGTCTCTTTGCCCCGCTAGAGTCCCTCAACCTCTATCACAACTGCATCAAGTGCATCCCAGAAGCCATCATAAACTTGCAGATACTAACGTACCTTGACATCAGGTGATTGTCACACTTCTCCAATTGTGCAATTACGTTATAAGTAGATATATTTGCGCATCATTCTCAAAGGATTTTCTTCTTTTCTCTCCTCAGTCGAAATCTGATAACCGTTTTGCCCAAACACTTGTTCAACCTCCCGCTCAAAGTTTTACTTGTGAGCAATAACAAGCTGGTGTCCATCCCTGAAGAGATCGGCAAAGCCAAAGAGCTGATGGAGCTTGTAAGTAACCTATCTCTCTCCGTGCCTGACAAGCAATTCATCTGAATTGTGCTCCGCGTCGTGCTTGTTGGGGGATTGATTTCACTCTACCTCCCCCTGCAGGATGTGAGCTGTAATGAGATCCAGGCGCTGCCAACCCAAGTCGGGAGTCTCCATGCCTTACGAGAACTCAACGTTAGAAAGAACTGTCTTCAGATTCTTCCTGAAGGTCAGGGAAACTGATGAAACTTCTCAGCCTTTACATGATACAAATGGTACTTTGGAAGGGACTGAGGGGGTTGTATCATTGATGAATGGATAATTCTGAATTTCTGTCAAATGAAATTTTGCATTTAAATAACTACATTAAGAAATATCTCAATATATTGTACAGTATGTTTGTAATGTATCTAAAATTCATATGCGTAATTATTAGGACTGTCAGAGCAAGATTCAGTCAAACTTTATAAAGTATTAAACAAAAATTACTCATTTAACTCAGGTCCATATACTTTCTGTGGTAGTTGAACTCCGCTGACTTTGCAACCAAACTTTTAGAGGAGAGTCATCGGCATAAAAAAAAACACATGCATTAACAAATAGACACTACAACATATCTCGCACAATATGTAGAGGACTGGGGGAGGCGCGGTGGGGGAAGTGGGGGCCATGACTTGGCCCTGCTGAGAGCGGCCAAGTACGTACTGTGCTTCCTCAAGCAGCAGTCATGTCATGGGGTTGAATTCAGTAACGACTGAGTTTTTGAATTATGACGGTTGATATGGTGTCTGTGGATCTGTTTGTGTAAGAGTGTCCTTCAGTTGATACATTAAGGATACTGTCCCAGTTGGAGAAGGAGCAGTTTAGTGATCAGTCCAAGGGCACTTGGGAGGAGGAGGGCGGGGGTGGTAGTCTGTGGAAATATCCTTTCCAGAAAAGAGAGTCCAGATCACAATTTGTTTTGGGAGCAGGCCGAGAAGCAATGTGGTCGACCTTGAATCCATAGCATGGTGCTTACTTTGTCTTGTTTGCTGACAGAGTTGGCTGATCTGCCCCTCATTCGACTTGACTTCTCCTGCAATAAGATCACAGAGATCCCAGCGGCCTACAGGAAACTCAGGCAACTGCAGCACATCATCCTCGACAACAATCCTATGCAGTCTCCTCCAGCACAGGTGAGTCCAAAGCATAATACATGTGCCAACCTGGCAAAACCACTCGAAACTCTAGAGTGACGTAACTTCCTGTAAACCTTTCAGATTTGTCTCAAGGGAAAAGTGCACATTTTCAAGTACCTGAACATTCAAGCGTGCAGGTCGGACAAAAAGCCAGACACCCTAGAACTCCCCTCTCTCGGGAAACGCTGTCTTCCGCAGCCACTCACGGATAGGTAAACAAAAAGCTCTTTTGTTGTTCTCACGCCAGTTCAAATACATACCCTCTCCCCCCTTCCCCATCCGATTTCTCACCTGCGTTCAGTATGGAAGATTTTTATCCCGGTAAGAACCACGGGCCTGACTCTGGAATTGGGAGTGACAATGGTGACAAGAGGCTGTCAACAACAGAGGTCAGACATCAACTCGATACAAAGAGCGGAACCTATCTCGTGAACTCAAGTGCATTCATCTCCAAATGTTTCATCCATCTCAATCGCCTCACGCAGCCTTCAGACGACGACACGGTCAGCCTCCACTCTCAGGTGTCTGAGACAGCCCGCGCCGATGCCCTCTCAATCCTTTCCAAAATGGACTCTTGCAAAGGTTACCAACAATAAGTATCCGATTAGCCCTTTGAACGCACTAACAGAGACGAGGGGATTATTGAATGAAGTGCCTAGAAATATAAATAAGTGAGCGTTAATGTGATCATCGCGGATGCTTCCTCCCTCTATCAGATCAGGATCTCTATGACTTTATAGAACCCAACCCGGATGAGGATCCTGCTCTGTCAGAGTGTGATGGACAGCAGAACTGTCATGTGTCGTGTATTAAGGTAAGAGCCTATTCTGCGCGCTGAAACATCCATGTTATATTTCCTTTCAGCTCTGACTCAGATGTGATCAGTTTTTGTGGGAAAAGGCAGATTGAATAACAGGAAAAGAAATGCTACAGACATACTAAAATTGGAATTGTTACAGAAACTAAGTTGCAAGTCTTAAAAATTCTAGGCCTGTCAAAGTTAAAGCGATAAACTTTGGGGATTCATTTCAATTTTATGAAAAATCTCTACTCACTTATTTCTATTGTAAGGGGAAATAATTGTATTGAAGGATCTTAGAAATTGGATATGGTTATTTGAGGATTGTATCTGTATTCAAAGATTTTACTCGTGGCAAGCTTGATAAAAAAAAAAATGAAAAAAGTGATTTATTCTGGGCAATTAAGCGTCTAATCAGTGGAAAAAAAATAATGTTTGATAGCACTAGAAATTTGGGACATAACTGAAAAGATCTTTTATGCATTAAAAGTTTGAAAAATTTTACTTTCTAATGTTTTCTTGTTTCTTTGAAACACTTGCTGTTTTTATTGATGATGACAAATACTTTCGATAGTAGTCAAATAAATAGATTTTCATGAAAATAAACATCATACACATTATGCTTGTTTTATTTTGTATTTCAGGAATTGGAAAAGGTTCTTAACTTGTCCCACCAAAGTAAAGACAAGGAGAGCTGGAAAGAGGAGTCAGGGTAAGATTTCTTTGGCGTATACAGTGAACCCCCGCTTATTGCGGAAGAAAAAAAAAAAAAAATATATATATATATATATATATATATATATTTATATATATATATATATATATATATATATATATATATATATATATATATATATATATATATATATATACACACAACAGCTTTTTAAAAAAATTTAGGCTTTTAGGTGCGCCTTATTGTGCTGAAAATACGGTATGTTATTGTATTGTTTAGTCATTATTTTAAGCTTTGCGTACTTAACATTAAACACTATATTAATAAACTGTATTGTATTAAACAGATAGCTGTTTGTTCATGTTCATGTTGCTTGCTTGCTTATAAAAGGCACAAGGAATGCAACTGAAATTAGGATGACATTGACGGTCGTGTAGAAAACAAAGCTCAAGTTCCCAAAAAGCTTTGCTAAACGTTATCACTGCTGCGTTGCAGCTCCGACAAAGAGCAGCTACTGGAGGAGGAGGACGACGAACTGAAAGAGGTGCTGGACCTGAGAAAAATTGCTGTACAGCTTCTGCAGCAGGAGCAGCAGAATAGGTGTGTGGCTCCTCCACGACTCACTGGCATGCATAGCAAACGTGGCGAAAGCACATTTTCATGCATGTCCCCTCTCACCTCTGCTTCACGCTAACAATCTTATCGGCTTCAATTTGCCCTTCATCTTCTGTTTCCCCTCGTCCTTCTCCTGCGGTGGTCGTGTGATATATTCCTCTGGACGACGGTCCTTAATTTGCAGAGCGGAAAGTCTGATCCATCGACGCAGAGTGACTGGTCGAGCTCACAGGTAGAGAACGAGGCTTTCTTAACCCTTTCCCATGCCAGTAGGTTTACATGCACAAAGACAAATTGGACTATTTAGTTTGTGTTTTATGTTTTTAAATAAAACACTAAGAAATCAGCCACACACATCCATGGAGTTCAGATGTCACCAAATACCTTAACACAGTGCTCCTCAACCCATTTATCCCCACGGACAGGTCATCAGGGGATTGCTCAATTACAATGGCTAAACTGAATTACAAATAATACCCATTTCAATACGAAACGTCAATTAGATGCAAATGAGTTCTTATCAATGCAAAACTTTGCATATGCTAACATATACCAAAGGGAAATACTTGGCCCAAACTAAAATGCTAACAAGCTAAAGCATACAAGGCAGCTCATATAACATGCTGAAGATAAGAAGTAACATTAGCTAGCATGTTATCCAAAGTCACACGTTGTTGGATCAACAAATAAACTCATTTTGGGCATATTATCATAAATGACAGCATTCTTGCGTTTCTTTCAACTTTTCCAATAATCAGACCTTTCTCTGATTCATATTTCATCTTGCACAAACAAAATCAGAGCTCTAGAGGAAGCTTCCATCATGCTGTTTTCCGCTGTCAAGCCTGTTACAGTAACTACCAGCTAGCGGCCATTGCTAGCTACTCTTTTGCTAACATGACCCGCACAACATGACAACTGCACTCACCATTTTACTTACACCCATAAGATACTGCTAGACATCCTTCTATCTAAGCCTTAAGTGTTTTTTTTTTTTTTTTTGGGGATAGACATTATGTCAGGTGTCCATATGATGTCCG
This sequence comes from Hippichthys cyanospilos, assembly GCF_059441005.1. Taxonomy (NCBI): domain Eukaryota; kingdom Metazoa; phylum Chordata; class Actinopteri; order Syngnathiformes; family Syngnathidae; genus Hippichthys; species Hippichthys cyanospilos. The sequence continues at coordinate 11,826,156 of NC_142386.1, read as the reverse complement.
CCAGCCAGCCATGCCCCTTTTGCTGATTCAAATATTATTCAATTGACTTGGATATTTATCTGCAATCAGCCTGCAGTCAATGTGACAATAGTCACTTTACCGCACCACCAAACAGTGGAGAAATATGTTCAGTTGAGTGAAGAAACTGTCTCGGTCCAATTCACCACTTGTTAAATGCAGCTGTAGACCTCAGAGATTTTATTTGTAGTGGCTCCCTTTCTCAGTCCTGATTTCAGTTTTCTTGCTGATAAGAGCATTCTGGGATGTGTTTCAAGTAACCAATGAATGCAGACCAAATTTGCATTCTTTCTCTGATTGGCTTTTGGCCAGGAAATGCAAGATAGAAGTTTATTAACTCCCTAATTAAAGACATGTTTTAGTAAATTCAACCTCAGCAATACTTTGTTTTACTTGTATTGTATGTGACGGATGAAATTTAGATAAATTCAGACAAATGTGAATGAAACCGTCTTCTATAGTTGAAGGGCAGGCAATTATAAATGAGAACTGACATCTACCATTTGTGAGTCATCTAAAGCACGACGTTGCTATCCAGTGGACATGATTGCTAATTGCACTGTCATCCCTTGCATTAAATGTGATGGTGTATTATACAATTGTTTGCTACTACAGTATCAGCTAGCATTGCTAATAATCGGTATACAGAGAGACGATTTACTGTACGACAACTTATGTTTTATTGCAACTATTCTGCCTGTGTTTGTACATGTCTTTGATTGTTTCTGCAGATTTCTAAGTCAGTCTGGGAGCTCCGGCAGCAAAGCCAGGCCGCCTCCTCAGCCTCGTAGGTACGTTGCTGTACCACGTGCTTCCTGTTCTACACATGCATGCCATGATGCTGCAGTTATTGATATACTCTAATGAATCATTTATGTTGCTTTCCCTCATACTGTACTGCATTGTCAATATATGGAGTCACCTCAAAATAAGAAATACATTGGGCTCATAAGATACAGCTGCACAATCTAAAAGCTGTATTTGTAAATGCAGAAATGATCAACTCTAATGTTGAAAGATTGTGCAGCTCTACCTAATAATATGCTTATTTTTTACTTTTTTGGGGGGAAAAAAGCTTTTTTTTTTAAATGGATATTTTTTCCTATCAATGAAATTAATCCATCCCCTTTATTGTATTAAAATACTCCACTGGATTGAAAATTTATGAGTGATAGCTAAGTTCCTTTGTATTAATTGCAGGGTGACAGTAAAGGAAAACCTTTATTAATATCATTAAGGCTAGAATGAAAGTATAATATGTTTGTCAACATGACATGGGTACTGTGTACAGTGCACGAGTTAACCAATGGTCCAAATATTTTGCTTATTTATTCTAGTGCTTCCTTAGATGAGGGAAGTAGTGGCGCGTCGGTGTTAAGCGGACAGGTACTACTTATTTGCATACATTTTCGTGATGCTTGGACGCAACCAAGATTCTCCTTGTTTTCACAGCCTCCATCATCTTGCTCCTTTGACGGCAGCCTTAGGACGGATCAGTTGGATTCAGAATCTAAATGGCCAGACGTCCCGCCCGTTCTCAATCAAAATGAAGATCGCAAGAGAAACAAATATCTGAGAAAAGATTATCTCAAGGTGTGCTCACAATCTGATTTCTCCTTTAAACAGATTGTTGCTGACCAAATTTAACTCTTCTGATGTAAAATATTTGTTTAAAAAAAAAAAGGGGGGCTTAAACTGACCAGAAAAAGGATGCCTAATGTTGTTGATGATCAAACTGGGCGGAAAGCTTTCTGGCACTTACACTCTTGTACTTGATACTGTATGTGTTTTGCCTGTTGCACACCTTCATAGATAGACAACTCCTACATATGCCTTAAATGTCAATTTCTTCTTTGGTCCATGCCTCAGCCTGTACAGAGATTTTGGGGGGGAAATAACAAAAAAAAATAAAAAATAAATTTTATATATATATATATATATATATATATATATATATATATATATATATATATATATATATATATATATATATATATATATATACACACACACACACACACACACACTGTTGTGTATTTATTAATTTTTTTATATATTTATTTATTCATTTTCTTGCTATCTTGACAGTACAAATGTCAGAGTGCTCGGAAAAACTGCAGCGGGAATGACGACTGTGAGGTGGGTGAGACAGCGACTGCACCTTGTACAAACTTCATTAAATCTTGTATATGACACTCCTTTGTCTGCAGGAGAGTTTACGCCACTCGGATTTCAGCACCACTCTCACTGTGTTTGGACTCAAGCCGAGATCGGGTACTAATGCGCACATTATAAAATGTTATCTTACGTCAAAGTTTATTCTTTGATACACGTCACTTTTTGGGATAAATGCTTTTCAGATACATACTTTCTAAAATGTGGTGATGCAATCATGACCTTACTTTGAATATAGCAGCGTACTAATCCGTTCACTTGGGCGCTTGTTTTCGTTTGAACTACAAAATAATCTGAGTGCAGTTCTCTGGAAGTGAGGAGGTTTCTAGGGAAGCATAAACAAATCCCCTCCCACTGAATCACAATTCCAATTCCCTCAGGTTATGTGCTCACTACCAACACTGTTTACATTTAGAGACACCTAATGTACAATTATTAAGCTGCAATAAATCACCGTGTCCTTAACTGTTTACTGGAAAAAGTCTAATGTCCCAGTAAAGCTAATCAGAACTACTTTGTACCATGAGTATGTTCTTTGTGGGGGAGGGGGGGGGGGTTCTTCATTGTGTGGAAATCTTAACAGTTTTCCGAATTTTATATTTCAGCATTCACCAGAGGAAGTCATCAGGAGTTCAGCCCCACAGAGCCCAGCTTCACTATGAGGAGAAAGATGGAGCATTTAAGAGAGGAAATTGAGCAAATAGGAATCCTACGACAGGTTCTGTCACATCATTACTATCATGATTTGACAAGTTGTGTCACAAGCCAAAGCAATATCATCTTGGCTGTAGTGGCTTGTTTACCAAATTCAAATGATTTCTCAATCGACCGTTGATGAGCAACATATGTTCAACAAGGCTGTCGTGAATGTAGTCACTTAAGCAATAATTGAGCTCTCCTGAGATCCAAGCTGGATTTTCTTTTCAAGCGTCTGGATTTTGGCAAGGCCCCTTTCCCTGTGGAGTCTGAATGATTTTTCCATTATGTAACCACTGCACCATCATCAGCACTACAATAACAATAAACATTGTTGAATGAACATGGTTCCTATGCCTTACATTTTTTTTCCAGAACATCGAGTCCAGACTGAAGGTGTTGCTTCCAGACGATGTGGGAGCTGCTCTGATGGACGGCGTAGTCCTGTGTCATTTGGCCAATCACATTTGTCCTCGCTCTGTGGCCAGCATCCACGTACCATCGCCTGCAGTGGTACCGCACTTTGATTTATTACACCTCTTAGAGCAAGGTAGATAATAGGTGTCTGCATTTTGTGTTGATCCTCTTTGAATCTCCTCAGCCAAAGCTCAGCATGGCTAAATGCCGTAGAAATGTGGAGAACTTCCTGGATGCCTGTAAGAAAATGGGAGTTCCGCAGGTAATCATTTACAGTCTTCCAAGCCTTACTCCCTCTTACTATTTACATGACAGTAAAACACGCCGCCAGACATAATGAGAAGGCCAACTTCAAAATAAACCTTACCAGACCAAATCAAAATGGACACAAACTCCTTGGTATGCTTTTATTCTGAAGTTGGTCCCAACTGCGGATCATGACAGCAGAGTTCACTCTTTTTACTGCATAAAATGTTGCTCCTGAAGTGACTTGCAATATAAACAACACAAAATTGTTATGAAATCACATTATCGCCAATTAAGGACGCTAAAAAAGGACTTAACCGCTTCAAATCGGCCGGCGATAGCAGTCAGATTACTTTTCAAAGGCCGTCTGATGTAAATGATTCGGCACACTTTGAAGCTAACAGCCTGACAAAGTTGCAGTTCCTACTAATCACTTTTGCACAAAGCAGAATGACGCAAATTTGTCTTCTGTGGTTTTGGCGTCACGTCATAGTGGCCTCACATTCATTGAGCATAATTTATGGGGAGAGAGGTGTCTAAAATCTCACTGTTATTTCAGTAAAAATAACATTTATCATTAAAAAAAAAATTGTTGGTCATACATCGTTAAATGGAAATGTTAATTGGTCTACTGTGTTTATATAGCTAAACTAAAGTAAATAATAGCTGCAGCGCCACATGAGAAATACAGGATGTCCCAATTAGTTTCAAAGCAGCTGTATGGTGTTATTTTGATTTTCCTTAAAAAAAAAAAAAAAAAAAAGAATATTTTATTTGGCAGATAAGATAAAGACGTTTCATAATCACTGCAACAAAAACAAAAACAAAAAAAGCTATACACCGCAGCCAGCATTTGCTACGAAATATCTCAGCTGCAGCTAAAAAAAAGGAGTCTGACACCTTTTATGTTTACTTTTGCACTCAGAAAACAGTAAATTGGAAAATTGATATTAGACATTATTTTGTATTACAAATTTTACAAAATCAAATCTCTTGTGGGCTCAACCTCCTGAAACATTTCGTCTCGAGGGATTTGAGGGATCGCTAAATACTTTTGATCATGAATTGATCAAAAAGATGATCGAAAGGAGATTTATTGTAAATTCGTCCGAATCCTCAAAATTTTGGCCACTTGACAGCAATCGATTCCTTTACTCTTTCATGAAGTACTGTTTTTTTATCATTGTGTTGTAAAATGTCTTTTTTTTTAATAAAAGGACGTTAATCAAAACTCATTGATGTATTGACAAAATCATCAAATTAGTGCAGCCATAGAATAAATTACATTTAGTTGATTTTGATAAAATAGTGGTTTGTTACACGATTGACAATGATACAGTGCAGAGCCAATTTTTCTGCCCTTTTTTTAGCACCTCATGAGCACTTTTGCAACCACTGGCCTTTTTTTCCGCTAATTCAGGACAAGCTGTGCCTGCCGCATCACATCCTGGAAGAGCGCGGCCTGGTGAAGGTGAGCGTGACCGTGCAGGCGCTGTTGGACCTACCCGCCATGAAGCCCACGCAGCTATCAGCTGCATGACGCAAAGCCATCCAACCGGCTGGGACCAAAGATCTCCCCGTCCTTCACCTACCCGCAAACGAGCGCCCACTGACTGGCATGTGCCTGACTGAAACGGTAGACAAGGAAGTGAACGCGGTCCTGTCTGTGTCAGACACTTCCTGTCCATCATGGTTTCGATTTGTATCCTCTTGCTACTTCCACTTGGACAGGACGGTGACTTAAAAAAAAAAAAAAAGGAAGATTTAGATGCTCGGCGGTTATTGAACCTCCTTCAAGTGCTGGTTGTGACACGAACAGTAACTGACTCCGACCCCCCCCCACTCAATTCATGAACGTGTTGAAGTTCAGTGCCGTTTGCGCACTTTCTACTCCACGCAGCTAACTCCCCTGCCGGTTTGAGCACCCTGCCTTTCCAAATGCATGACGGCCACATTTGTTGTTCGATTCATGCAATAGCAACCCTGCTGTAAACTAGTGTACAAATCCTCTGCTGTCAGTGTATATGACCACTGTGATGACATGTAGCCCGCTGTGGTTTGAGAGAATTTTCTCCTTTTTTTTTTTTTCATTTTAAGTCATGTATTTTTACATTTTCTACCAATTTTATACTTTGCCACGCAAGACACAAACGAGCATTTTCTCTTTGCTGTTCATGCTTTTGCCATGGAGGGATCCAAACATGTCGGGACCACTTCCACAAAGCACAATGTGCACGCAATGTTTCATGCGCTCAATAGTGTTGCGGAAAGCAGCATGATTCATGATTTTGATTTGCACACTGTAACTTTGATCATGATGCAGTCTTGTATCAGTAACAACAACCTTTAACAGGTCTACTGGTGTGTTTTGATTTGGGGCTATTATTTATTTATTTAATGATGATTTCGTTTTGAGTTAAGAATATTTTGAGCTCTCCTGTACTGCCATTGACAGAACTCTCGGGTCCTTTCAGATATCCTTGTTTGAATAAAGGCCACAAGGATTAAAAAAAGAAAAGAAAAAAAAAGTTGATGATAACATGATGATTTTTCCATGCATGATCTAGCAAGTGCTGACTGAGCAGCACACTGCTGAAATCCTTAGAATTCTGCCTTATCTTTTCCTTTCTAGTTACACATACTTCTTGTACTTTTTTTAAGGGTTGCAGCATTCTGGAAACCTTTTCTTGGGTACTACATGTAGGGATGACATGGGATTGTGCTAAACTCAAAATATTTCATCTGCGTCGACTTTCAAGTGTAAAGTTTCCGTTCATTGATAAATCAATCAAACATTCTTTTATTTCCCCTTGAATAGAGACATATCAGAAGTAAATATGAATCAGTCATATTTCAATTGTTGATTTATTTGCTCATACCTCAATTTTACTTGTGAGCTTCCCCTTTTTAGGTACGTCCTTCTGACTACATTTCTTGGGGGGGAAGTTAATACTCATATTTTTAAAACTGTTACAGGTTGAATATTTATGTTAGCGTTAGAAAAGCATTATGGTTGATCACAAATGAAGGTAGCCTTTGAGTTTTGTCACCCTCATTCAAAAAGAGAGAAAAAAAACAATACATAAGCTACGTAAGCTGTCCTATGCTTTGATTTCCATACCTCTCCCTCTTAAAAATTTCGGTTTATTAAATATCACACAGACAACATGCGCAGGAATTGACACAGATCTAAAAAAAAGTATCTGGATACGTCTAATATTTCAACACTGACTGACATGTCAATATATTTTATGTAATTTCTGTGTCGCGGTCCATCATGACTCATCAATCATGAATCATAGGCTGATAATGGGTCATATGAGTCATACTTAGCATTTCTGAAACAATCATAACCATGTGATTACATTTAAATGCATTGATGCCATTGCTGAGGTTTGAATGATAGGCAACACATGCACATGATCTATGACTAGATGTCCAAAAACGGACCATACAGAAAATTCCCTCCTTTTTCTTTAGGAACACAATGAATTACCGGTAAAGTACAGACATTGAAGCGTAGAACTGTTATTTGCCAAATATCTTGTTCTCACTTTTGCTCGCTCTTGTTTTTTTAATCGATATGGATATTGTTAAATTAACATGAACAACATCTGCCCAAGCTTCCCCACTCATTTCCAAATCAGCCTTCTGCACAAAACCTACTAAAAATAAATCAACTTGAAGCTATTGGGCGTTGAAGACCTAAATAAATTGTGGACACCAAAAAGTAATAGGGTTTTACAAGAATTATGTTAGAAATGATACAAAATAGTTTATTAGACCTGTATTATTTTTAGAAAAGCAATGGGTTTATTTTTACGATCATGACATGTAGAGTAGTTCTTTTTTCATGAACACGCCCACTAAAAGGCTGGCTTCTAAGTGAAATTTCAAGACGAACCTAAAATGTTCTCCAAAGGTTAAGTTAATTTAGACTTATTTACCAAAATTAAAAGTATTATCAGTCCTTTAACGTTACTCTTCATTGCCGTTTACTGATACTGACATGGTGAAGCCAAGATGACAATTCATAGAGACACATTCAAGAACAATGAGGAAAAACTAAATTATACACAATTTTCTTTCTGTATTTTAATGTGCATGTGAAAATGACCGAAATTCCGTATGTATCATCTGTATAACTTTCCTCCAGGTTTGTCACAAACCCATGAAAAAATGGCAATTATGAAGAGGACTTTTCATCACTTAAATCACTTTACTTTTGTAGATGTGGTTTTTGTTTTTTCTTGATTCGTGGGGGCACAGCTTGGTATCCATTACCACCTTTCCAACGCAAGGGGCATCTTTTCTCGCACACTTCAGTTCATGACTCAAAGGAGACTCATGACATGACATGCACGAATGCATCAAATAAAATGTCCTTTATTAACGCCAACAACTTGCCTTGTCATGATCATCTTTCAACCTTGAGTAGCCCCTCCCCCCCGTGTTTCACTTAAAAGTCTCAAACTCCACCAAGCAGGCAAGCATCAGTCACATACTTGATACACACTCTCGGAACACAGTCATGTAAGTATTTTCCCTACGGGCTTTTCCACTCACATTTTTGTCATCTACTCATTTCATTATTTCTGTTTCATCGCTTCAATTAGACTTGCATTTGTATAATATGTTTAACTTGTGTGTTTTTATAGTGCGTTCATCATGTTTTTGCCATTTAAAATGGCTCGCGGAGCTTTACTGATGACGCTCTTAATGATCTGTATGGAGGAGTTGCATTGCAATGTTTTTCAAGGTTGGTCAGAAAACTAATACAACTAACGAAATGTCTAATACTAGCAATGAATAGTATGTCATCGGAGACTTGTTCTGCAGAATTATGCAACTTCATTTTATCTTTGTATCGCTGTATCATGCATACTCGGTTTTCAAATTTGCTTTTCATTGCAGTGGATCCCCCGGGGGAGATTAAAATCATAGATCCTGGTCATCTTGGGCGCCTGAACGTGACATGGACTCTCCCAGCAAGCTTAATTCATTTCCAAGACTGTCCTACAATTTACCAGTTGGAATACTTCAATGAATATACAAAGAATTGGGATGTGAGTAACGCATGGGAAAACTGCTTCAATGACTTCAATACAAGCATAGTGACTGAAAATATTCTTTTTTTTTCAGGTAATTCGAACACCTCAGAGAACTTACAGCGCTCAATTTGATCTGATGAAGGACATCCGCGTTCGAGTGTACACCCGGCTGAGTGGACACTGCGCTAATAACACTTGGATCCAGAGTGTGAACTACACAGAGTTGGTGCAGAAGCCTCCTGGTGCAGGTCAATAAAGTGCAGAAGGTGCTCAGAAATCATTATTTGATATTTATTTACTTTGCATTGTTGTTTCTTTGTAAAACAGGCCATCAAGGTGATGCAGTAAAACATTTTAAGTGTGTGTTTTACAACATGGAGCACATGATCTGCAAATGGAGAAGGAACCCCAAATCTACAGCCAACTCACAGCTATATATGTATTACTGGTGAGTCATTTTTTTTAATTTTTACTGTTGGATATAATGCCACTTAAAAACATTGCAAGCAATTTGTAACTTGTAATAGTTGGCATCTATCCATCTTGCATAATGTTTGAGACTTTTGATTATACAGTGGTACCTCTACTTGTGAAATTAATTTGTTCCAGAAGTGATTTTATGACTTGAATTTTTCGTGCATAGAGGCGCTTTTACATGTAAATTATTCCAGCCCAAAAAACCACTCCTAAACCCTTTGAATTCAAAATTAATTGCATTTGATACTACCAATGCAGATGGCGCTGATGTCTTGGTGGTGCATGCAGAGAACTTTGTTTTGGTCATTTTATTTGTACGTTTTTATTTTATGTTTCCAGTGATCTAGGCATCATTTACAAGTCCACAGTAGCAATAATATTTATTTTGTGATAATTTTGAAAAGTTTACTTAAGTTTAGTTTAAGGTCATGCAAAGTACTGTGTTGTGCTAACGTGCTAACGACGCTAAGGTCAGACGGGACAAAGCATGACAATTTTTTGTGACCACTTTAGTACATTTCCCACATCAGAATTATATTTTGCAAAACCACATGTGCACTTCTCAAAACAATTCTTGAAAATAGCAAAACATCAAGTCACGCTGCCCCAAAAATGATTTATTACTATATATAAATGCTCCTGCTCATCTATGCCAGTGACATACGTATAGTGAAGTGTTAGAGCAGGTTGGGCAGAGGTACAATTATCCAGGCGCATTAACATGTGTGGATGACACAAGAGAATAAGTCATAACATGTCCACAAGTACATTTGTGAGTATTTTGACATGAGTTCATCAATATTTCACTAGTTTTACTTGTTCTTTTGTGATGTGTTCACTGTGACTATTGGCTATGATATTTTAAGAGTGGCTTAAAAAAAGTTAGTTGTAACTTGTCGTACATGCTTTGCATGGAACCAAGTAGTAATCATCCCTTCACATCGCTACGGGGTAAAGTTTGTTGGGTAATTTGAGGTGCATAATAACAATCATGTTCTTTCCCACAGGCACAAAGAACTCGAAAAAACAGAGGAGTGCCCCAAGTACCTCTTGACAAATGGAGTCAGGAGTGGCTGCAGCTTTTTAGGAAAACCTCTCCCTGATTTTACTGATGTTAACTTTTGTGTAAACGGGTCCTCTCCAGAAGGTCCCCAGAGGCCTGTGTATGCATCTCTTCAAATCCAAAACTATGGTACGTGCAAGCCACTGTGCTCTCATATCCAATCCTTTTTTTTTTGATACCACTGCATTCTTGCTCAAAACCCGATTTCACTTGTTGCCATCATAATCCATATCTTCTTTTCTCAATATAGTGAAACCTGACCATGCAAACAAGCCAAATCTCCTGCCAACTCAAGACGGCTATATCAAACTTCACTGGAGGAAGCCTTATGGAAAAGTTCCTGGAGATTGTCTAGAATGGGAGGTGGAGCACACCAGAGAAGGGCCACAAAATGAAACTGTACGTTGAGTAATATTCAAAACTCCGAGGGCTCTTGTCAGGAAAATAGACCCCAACCTCCCACCATTCGTACTAGTGGATATAGAATTAGCTGCATAGCAGAACGGGGAGAGCGTGACAGCATCACCTGCAGGCAAAGTCATGTTACTGCAGTAAAATGTTTCGACAAGAATGACATTTTAAATAAAGGAATGAAACATATGTTAGCCTCGCAATTAGCTCAGCGAGGCTCGACCCATAATGAGTATATATATATATATATATATATATATATATATATATATATATATATATATATATATATATATATATATATATATATATATATATATATATATATATACAGTATATATATATATATATATATATATATATATATATATATATATATATATATATATATATACAGTATATATATATATATATATATATATATATATATATATATATATATATATATATATATATATATATATATATATATATATATATATATATATATATATATATATATATATATATATATACAGTATATATATATATATATATATATATATATATATATATATATATATATATATATATATATATATATATATATATATATATATATATATGAAATGAGGAATTGTCATCTCACTGTATTTCTATGTTTTTTTGTTCTGTAGTTTTTTTGCACTTATTTATAAATTCCTCCTATCTTCCACAGGAACGAATTTCCAGCATGCACACAAGTTTGTTTTTACCTGCAGCAGGCGAAAAAAGCTGCTTCCGCGTACGTTCCAGGGTGCACAAATACTGTGCAGCAACAAGCTTCTGGAGTGAATGGAGTCAACAAACATGTACTTAAAAAAGAACATGACAACAAATATGACATCTACAAACAACACGTTGTTTGAAAAGGAGACCCATAATTTTAATTTTGCCACATGCAGACATTTCTGTAATCCCTTTGGGGATTCCAAATTTTGACAATTTACTGAGGATATGCAAAATCTTGTCATTTTAAATGGGATGGATCTCTTTTCTTTGTCAGGACATCACGTTGTGAAGAATAATACAATAGTTTTTGTTAAACTATGATTCTGAAAGTGTACAACATTGGAATGACAACGACGTCATACACAAATCCACATGGACCTCTTTAACTAATCACTGATCAAACTCTTTTTTTGCTTCTTTCTTTTATTTGTTTTGATTTGTATATTTTTTGTCATATTTATTTTTTAAGTAGTTTTACATTTACAATGTACAGCATGGAGCAAAATCCATCCTCAAGTGGGCCGCACAGGTAAAATTGCGAACTACTGTATATCCTAAAAAATAAAAAGTGTCAATTATTATATATATATATATATATATATATATATATATATATATATATATATATATATATATATATATATATATATATATATATATATATATATATATATATATATATAATTGACACTTTTTATGTGTGTGTGTTTTTTGTTTGTTTGTTTTTTTAAATCAATTATTTGGATATTTTTGCTCTGTGAAGCAGCCTGTTCTCAAGTCCTCGCAAACAACGGGGGCGAACTGTAAATATAATGTTGACAAGTAAACAAAAACAAATAAAGATGAAGTACAATAACTGGCTTTTTGGTCCCTTATGTATCACAAATTCACAATATAGTGTACTTTTTCATTAAGTTGCATGGAATGGAATGAATAGAAAAATTCTATGATTTTTTTTTTTTTTCATTTTTACATATAAAAATATTTTATGTAGAACACATAGTTAGATGACCTAAACACAAATGAACTAATAAATGCATTGAAACACTATCCAGAGGAAGGAAAATGCCCAAATCAACATTTGTGGTTGAATAATTTATTTGAATGGAGTGTAGTGAACTGCAAAGAATTGAACAGAATAAAATTATGATGTAGTGTCTCCTTTTGACACAGAGTGGCACCGCACCCCGTAATGACGACTGTGTTTGGTGCTATCAAAGGATATCACCTGCGCTGAGCTGTTGCACAACAAAGCTAGATGCGCACGCGCCGGTGAATGTTTCACTTTGTGTCACATACTGCATATAAAGCGCACATAAAATATGAGCTCATCATTCACAACAAACTAATCCTCAGATAATCCTAAACCCTCAGCTTGTTTCAGCCTCGGAAATACTTTTGAGGCAGCATGTACAAAATGTATACAAGTTGCAATGATTATATCAGTCATATAACTGAATTACAAATCCTATTCATTTCAATACAAAACGTTCATTAGATGCAAATGAGTATTTATCAATGCCAAACATTTGCATATGCTAACATAGACCAAAGGGAAATAAATACCTGGCAGAAAGAAAAAGGCTAATGTTCTAAACACAAACAGAGAAGCACTATATAAAATACATCAGCTTGCATGTTATCCACAGTCACAAGTTGTTGGATCAACAAACAACCTCATTATTATCATAAGCGAGAAAGAACAACTGCTTCATGAAATCATCGGATCTGACCGGCCAAACGTTTGACAACACTGCTCCACGGTAACATTTGTCACATGGAGAAATTTGAATAATTCCTACACTGAGAATGAAATTTGTAATTTTTTGTTTTCATTTGTGAGCAAATATGTAGAGAATATGAATGAGTTGGTGATTCAGTTCAAATGGGGGAGATGCACTATTATATTCATTCTTTGCCATATATGAAAATTACAGCTATACTACAGGGGGAAATGTGAACTTTTATTTAAATGTGGCAGGCTGTTTTCTTGGTGATGCATTATGTATACATGTAAACTCGGATAGCTGAAAATAAATGAAGCTCATTTGGTTTACACAGTTTTGGTGAAAACGTTTGTGTTCATGCATCCTTGCAGCGTGGGAATGAATCCATCTGGATTCTGGCTGACCTCTACTTTTTTGTTGTTGGATCCCTTTCACCAATGATACGGTCAAGGTCACCGACGCAGCCATCTGCAGGATTCCCACAAGCAAAGCAAAACTGTTCATTATACACATTTGAATTTGTGTGGAGGTTGATATATACTGTAAGAAGAGTGGAAAATATGGAAATATCGAATTCCGTTCATCATTGCTGCACTTGATTGTGCTTTTTGACTTTATTTATTGATTTATTTTTAATTCTTGTGCATTTGAGGGCCCCAGGAGACACACAAAAAGTGAGGGAGAAGTCACACGTTTCAAGTTAATGTGTAATTTTGGTGGGGTCACGCTCGATAGAAGACTGGAGTGGCGCTAATGTATAGCTCAGGTGATGCTATTCACTTCACCAGACGAGCTGCGGCGTTTTGAGGTTTGTATGCATGATTCCATATCATCGCTCTTCAACCTGCATTGTGTATAACCTGTCTAAACATCAAGCTTTAATTTATCATTTGTTACCACTACGATGATTGTTTTGGGAATTGGAGAGTAAAGCGTTGTGACTGAACCAATGGTAACATGGAAATGATTGGAACGATCACCTATTTTAAGATCTTTTTTTTTCGTCCTCAGATGTCAAGAAAGTTTGTCTCCGTCCCCCAGGGTCAGTAACTGGAATCTGTCCCTGCAATTTGAAAGCATGCAGGGCCCAGCTGGTTACTGTCCCCAGGGGCCGGTCTGTTCTACCAAAAATTTAGCGCAGTGGGGGACCTTTTGAGGTTCTTTAAAAAGTTTTTTTTTTCCACTTGTTGTGTGTGATTTTGGCATGTCCTGTGCTGACCTAAAGTGCATGTGTTACAGTATTGTGTCATATGTGGTTGAATGACATTTTAAAAAGTTATTTAGTTAGTTGATCAAATCAGTCTTTTCGATCACTTTTCAAACTCCAAACCTCAAAGGCCGGTATCCCACAATTGTTTTAACCTTCTCTATCAAACACTCCTGATTCAAATGTTTAGGATCACTTCAAGCTCCTGAAGAGCCTGCTCATAAGGTAAGCATTTGAATAAGGTGTGTTGGAGGAGAGAAACCCAGAAAACATGCATGACACTGGCCCTTGGGGACTGGAATTTGACGCCTATGTTTTAGGTCATGCCTTTTCTATTATCATGATCATATCTTTGTTGTGCTTGCAGTTAACGGACAGTAATAATAATTCTGAAAAAGTGGTAACTTGACCTGTTTTGGGTGAAACGTGGATGTTGGAATGACACGATTGTTCCCTCCTGTTTCACTTCCGTTGCTAGCATATGAAATCGATGCAGTTTTTTGAACTTCTGGGGAATGCTGTAGTCACATCCAAAGTACACACAGCTGTGTGCTGGGAACCGTGGACGGGGTTGATGAAGATGATGATTTAAGGTCCATGTCATTTCATCAGAACTCAGAATGTTTTGTCATGCTCTCGTCTCCTCACAACAAGTCACCATTCTTTTCAAAAAGTCACCCGTATAACAAATCAGTGCATAATGTCACCGTAAGGCTTACAGCATACAGTACATTACCATGCTATTGTACTCACCCAATATACGAGAGATTGGCATAGATGATGATGACGTTGCTGGAGCTTGCCTGATTTGGCCTGAGTGTAAAAAGCTACAAATAAAAACAGGACAAAGGATAATTTGCTATATCATGACACTAAAAGTGGCAGGATGCAATGTGGTTTAAAAGACAATTTTAAAAAAGTTTCTAACGTTTTTGCATAAATTATGAATAAAACTGACTCAAAATCAGTACACATTATTGTTGTCTCTTAACATTTCTCACATATATATTTTTTTCATAATCCTAACTTAATCCCCAAAGGATTAGATTATCAAAGGATTAAACAATACAACACAAGGGTTGGCTAAATCTTTGCTGGAAATTTTCGATTAAATCATAATTGTTCGGAATGTCTGGAGAAAATTAGATTTTTGGAACCACACTGTAGCGCCCAGGCCTACTATGCAAATTCTAAAATCTCATAAACACCGAAGTAATATTACCTTTGGCCACACGAGGGTAAGAGAGAGTCAAAAGTGACACAAAGGAAAGTCCATCTCGAATGGAAGCTGCATAAAGACAGCGGCAGGAAACTTGCTGATGGTTAATGTACATACTGTATTCTGTCAGGATATGTGAATGGATGTGTTAACTTTGAATTTTATTCAGGTGCATACTTACGACCAAAATGTTGATCAAAATGTTAAATGGAGCGCACTTTCTCTGCACCATATAGTCCAAGTATTTTACCAAGAGGTAATACTGTTTTTTTGGAAACTTCTTTGCGTGCCAACACCAGCTAAACCGCTATATGACGCCATGTCAAGCTATAGCATTTTTTTAAATTTAATTTATTTTAATCTCAAATATCTCTCGCCATATACTGGTCAATGACAGAACCCCGGCCTTTTTTTTTTTTTACTTTTGGAAGACACAAAATTCAATAAGTATTATTTGTGTTGTTGTAGCTTGCTAGCATTAAGATAGCGCCAGCGCCCAAGTTAGAAAACTCATGCTAGTATGCCGTCACAGGCCTAGAGCGATTAAATTAAAACGTCGTTGATACACTGCTTAGATAGCATCATAAACTGATTTTTTTTTTTTTTTTTTTGCTAATGAGACAAACCAAAAGAAAACACTTGTGTCACATGTCCGTTGCATGGAAAAGAGTGGGCTTCCCAGACGCTGTTCTTTTAACCCTAACCCTTGAACGGCAGGAAGCAACATAGGCATCAGCGCCACCTACTGTGCCGGACTGTCGCTCAGAGTACGCCTGCACCAAATTTCAACTACTTGGGAGCAAAATATGTTTTATACCATTCCCGTTCCTCTCCTCTGTGAACTGTACAATATGGCAAATAGTGAATACAATTCCTCAACCCTTTTCTAGTCAAAATCTGGCCCAGAATTGTGACGACTCCTCCCATTTATTTTGCAACTTCACCACCTCCACCCAGATCATATTTCAGCTTTCTATTAAAAGAAACCCCCAAAAGAGATGCCTCTCCCATCTAGCATCACATAATAAATGCCGACATTTGGGACTTTCCCCTTGGTGTTCCCGCATTCCCCTACAAACAATCATTCTCATGTGGTCATTTACCCAGATGCTGCAGCTGTTGAACTAGTTCTTTTCCAGTGGTTCTCCAGCCAGCTGTTGCATTTTAATCATTGTGAGGTGCCAACTTCACACGCCTGCCTGTGTCGCATTTCACACTAAGCGTGCAAAGTGTTAACATAATTGCAGCAAATGGAAAAACAACAACAAAAAGTCACTTACTGTGATAACACTGTTGGAATGCCCCCACGTTAAACGTGAGCAATTGATTTACGTTACATCCAAGTAAGAAGAAACCTGCGATGCTTTTTGTTTTTTTACACATGGTTCGACAGTTGAAATGTTTTAACCTCTGTTTAAATGACACACCAACACATCACTCGCAAAAACTACACTTTTTATTTAGGAAAGTTCTTCATGTACAAACAATTTTTACACATTTACATTTTAACTGGTGATAAACAAAAGCTACGTTCACAGCTACGTTAATGCTCAATTCCAATTGTTTTCTGAAACTTTTCTGCATGCGCATTGAGGACGCTGTGACATCACACACAGCGGGCATTCTTGACATTAGTGTTTTCGGGAGTACCGCAATGAATTTCATTTTTTTTTTTAAACGTCTGTCATACCGGAGCCTGAGTATTTTCCGTCTGTTACATTTAACGAGGAAATTGAGAAGAGGAAAGGTGAGGTTTTTGGCCATTGTATTTTGTGGAGCAGCAAGCTTCATTGAGTTGTCTCCGCCCCATCCGCTACTTTTGTTTTTTCCTACCTGCTTCCACCTTTTTCAAAGGAGAAATTTAATATTTGTCACTTGGGTATATGTGGGTCATTAAAAGATTAGGTACAGGTCACATAGGGGCAAAAAAAAAATGGAATTGGGTCACTTTGGACTGCTGTATGAACATAGCTAAAGAGAGTTTGCAAGCAAACTATAAATACACTAGCATATATAAAAGCTGAGGCTTCTAATATGAGAAGACACTATGATACATTTCGGACAGAATGCGGGAAAAGCGGTGTCATGAATATTTTGAAAAGCACCTCAATGTAAATCTAAAAAAAACAATAGGCCAAAATAAAAGATCAAAGCACAGCAATGCATCGTCGCCTTGAAATCTTCAGACCCTACTGTCAATTTTGTCCAACAACCGACATCCAGGTGGAAATGTCCAGAAACCAGTGGCCGCCCAGAAATGTCGCCGATACCGGCCAGGAGTTGATAGTATTGTACCACGGGGTTCTTCAAACAGAGCTCTTCTACTTGAGGCCCTCAAAACCTGGCTAAGAATACCCAAGAGTGCCTCGAAAGAATTTGGGCCCCTGCGATGTAGAATTGTGTGTGCGACATCAGTACATGGCATCCTCGTAAATGTCCGTCCGCAAGCAGAAGAGGACCCCGCCTCCCAGCATGAAAATGGTGGCACCCCAGCCGAGCCCGTAGCCCCAGTTGAATTCGTGATATGTCTGCAGAACTGTCCCGTCGATGAACTTGATCGGGTACAGGACCAGAGCGCAGGCCTGTAGCACAACTGTTGGACAAAGACAAAAGAAATTAAACTTTGTTTTTCATAATTCTGGTATGAAAATACTTCAGTAACCATAAACAATCTAATAAATACTAGTAACTTAGCATGTCTTTTTGTGCACCAAGGCATCAGTTAAATTCAGCTTTTTTTCTATGATACAATTGCGTTTTTATTTTAACTCATTCACTGCCGTTGACGGATATAGATGTCAAAGTTCCATTGGATCTGGGATAGCAGTGAATGAAATTAAGAATTGTTCACCAACTTTTATTTAGGTAAAACTGATCCAAGTTGTGCGTAATTATTTGAATTGAATTATAATTTTTGTACCCACTTGTCTTTGTTATTACATGCATTATGGAATGGCAAATTATGTCACAAAATAATACTTTTCCAGGTTAAAAAAAACAAACTTTTCCATATGGTGCTTCTGTATTCTAATGTTGATTATTAAGGCGTACTCTGAGAGCTACGAGTTTTGTTTGGGTGTACTTCACCTAAAAAGTTAAGAGAACCCCAGAAGCAGATTGTTTTTTCAAAGAATGTTCTTGAATGCGTAGAAAAAAAAACAACACTTGCAGTCTGGAGATTTTTTTTTTCCTTTTTTATAAAAAGAATGTGACTGAAGGCTGCGAAAGAAGAAAAAAAGCTAGCAAACCAAACTTTGAGGAAAATGGGAGAGAAAAAAAAAAGCACTATTTTTGCAATGACAAAGCTGCGGTACCTATTTGACAATAATCAAAAAGTTATACAAAACTGTCGTAGACAACAATAAGGGATTACAATGACTGTGATAACAAAAATGTGGAAATTGTTCTATTATGACTCAAACAATGAAAATAAAGTAGGTAAATATATATATAAAGAGTTAGGACTCTTGATCTTAACATAAAAGGAAAAACCTAGACGCTTCCAACAATGTGAGTCATTTTCCTTGAGCTAAGTCTTTGCGGCTTTGAGGATTTTAGTGTGACTTTTGGTCCGCCTTTCCTTCCTCCTGGTAGGAGTGGTGGCGGTCCAAAAGAATGCAGCCGTGTTGATGGAGCCCAGAATGAGCTGAGGTCATATTTCTGGACAGAAAATAAATACGGGAGCGCAGCCAAGAGGCATTTAACGGGGTCCAATATGCTGTGCGCCTGCTCTTTGTGCGCCGTACGCATGTAAAGGCCGCCTTCTTCTCTCTTGCCAGGTTCTCAGAGCAATTACGCGCACAGGAAAGGATAACACTGGCTTCTCCGATGCTTTTCAGCAAATGGCTCGCAGGCAGTGGTAGAGCCATTAAGTCAACTGCACACACTGGCCCTTTATGCCTGATGTTTTCATACAGGAACAAAAACAAAGGGCCCTCACAACCCCAATAAAAACTACGTCAATAACTATTCCTCAAATTAAACTTAAATGTTGAGCAAAGTCAGTTTCAGGATGCTGGCTGCAGCTTCAGAATCTTTCTTGAAGGAAATAACGGGATGTAATCACAAATCATGGGGTTATGAAACCTTTAAAGGTTTTGCTTGAATTTTTTTTTTTTGTAAGACTGATTGGTGATAACTTCAGGCACATGGTGGAGCATCACATGTGGACAAACACAAACATAATTATTTGTATTTGTGTGTGTGTGTATATATATATATATATATATATATATATATATATATATATATATATATATATATATATATATATATATATATATATATATACATATATATATGAGAGAGAAAGAGAGTGTCTGCATTATCCTGCCCCCAGTGGCAAAAGCGCACACACCAGAAATAGCAGCACAATGTCCAATGAATTGTGACGAAAACTGTTTCTTTACATTTGATTTAATTCATTTTAGTTCAATGTATGTTTCATGTCATGTCAGTCGTTTTATAAGACTATTGAATTCAGACTTTAAAGTACAGTATCCAACATCTCGCAACATTCATGGGTGGCGTAAAGTGATCTTTATTTTTTAAGTAGTAAACGTTGTTTATTCTATTGCACATGTGATGCACATGCTTACATAAAGTAGTTTCATAGAGGAACCTGACTTGAGGACTTGTGAGTGGTTGCCCTTTTAACAGTGGCGAAAGTAAAATAAGCACAAACCGTCAAGAATGTTTCTACCAATAGTTGCAAAACTTTTTTTTATTCTTAATTATACTGTATCCATGAAGAATAGACACTACCCCCTGGTGTAAAAATTTCCCTTATGTCAAGTACGCAAGTGATGCTTTTTTTTTCCCCCTCTCCCCTTCATGAGTTCCCAATGTTGGTACTGCTGCAAATACTGTGGCTGCTTTTTTTTTTTTTTTTGCCCGCAGGCCAATCGGGCCTCCGGGCTGCTCACCACAGAAGAAATGTGCTCAAGCACCACACCACTGCTTCCCTACTTCAGCAGCCTCTATTTCATGAGCTCTGGAACAAATAAAAGCTTGTCTGCCTGGAAAGGCTTGTGGTTAGGCCGAGGGCGTACGTGCAGTCCTCCTGCTTCTTTTTTTGAGATGTGTTGCAATCAGTGGAGGGCCGTCCATTAGGTCCCTCAAGACAGTCTATGCAAACGTTTTTTTTCTTTGGCAGGAATTCACAGGTAGCACTTTGCCACAAGTGCCTCTTATTGCACACCACTTTTTCTGCCGTGTTTGCTCTTCAACAGTAAACGAAACACATCTGAGACGCCACTCGCGTTGGCGACGACAAAAACCAAGGAAACATTTATTGTTATAATTCATCAAATACAATGAAACCTCAAGATACAGTCGCTTCTGTATAGGTTTTTTTTTTTCTTCAAATTACAAACGTTAGCGTATAAAAGGAACAAATTGAAATCATACGAAACAAAACTCGAAATCTCAAAATTCCTATTTGAATTAAACGCGACATGAGATTCTACTGCTCGTTAATATGGCTGCTCGTTTATTATTGCGCTTCTTGGGAACACATACAGGAGCTTACTATGGATGACTTGAACACTGCGCAGAAGCCCAAGATATGACTACCATGGCAGAAAGGAAGGAAATGCTTTCTTTGTATCCTAAAGTTCTTTTTTTTCTGCTGTTTGCCCTCCTCCTCTGCTGCCACTTTTGCTTTGGAACGTCGCCTCACTCGAAAGGCCATGTATTGTAACATTTGATGTGGTGTTTTTGAAGCGTTTGGAATGATTTACACGTAAAACACGATTCATAATATGACAAAAAGGGTTAATTAAAAAAAAAAATTATATATATATATATATATATATATATATATATATATATATATATATATATATATATTACAAAAATAGGGTGTTTCAAAATATGCGACATATTAGAAACTGAGTGTCGTATTGCAATACGCGTATAGGCAAAAATGCTGATCTATTTAATTAATGCTGATCAGAAATGCTACCTATTTATCTATTATCTATCAGTCTGTATTTGGTACATACAGCATCCACTTCAACCTGTGGGCCTGGAAGGGGGCTCCTCCCACCTGTCATCCCTTCTGAAGGTTTCTGATTTTCCCCAAATTGGGGTTTTTGAGTTTTTCATTCCCCTTCTGGGAGCTTTGACAGGGGATGCTGTTGTGTACCTTACACCAAAAAGATGTCTCTGTATGACTTCTTTTTTCGAAAGAAGTCTCGACATGACCTCTGTTCATCTGTGATTGATTGATTGATACTGAGTCACTTCGTATAGCAATATATCGATATTATCTCCCAGGTACTAGTGTCGTCTGTTTTGGTTCTGACTGGTACTCAGCTGCTCTTTACAGTGCAGGTGTGGACTAAGTCTAGCAGAATAGCGAAATATATTTTTCAGCAGTTTATTAACTTGAAAATAACATTTTAATTGCTTGCTTGGTTTTTCGAAGTTTTTTTTTTTTTTTTTAAATTAAAGCTGCCCCATGAGTCCTTTCAGTTTTCTGTTTGTGGCTCTCAAAAGGAAAGGGAGACTGACCTGCAGTGAAGAGGAAGACGGCCACTGTGCGGTAGTGCTTCCTCTGCGTCCCGTGACACAGGGAAATGAGACCCACCAAAAAGGCCACCAGGGTTGCCGCCGCGCCGCCCACCAACAGCACAAGGGTGGCAATCTGCCAGTCTGTAACATCAGAACATCACCCAAGCAGAATTTACTAGGGAGTCACAAGGCAGTCATTGTTCCATACAAATCAAAGCGGTCGTCATGGAGATAACTTTAGGCTCGGCTTGACGAAAAACCTTGTGATCATTTCTTTGGCATTTGGAAAGTGAAAATAAATATTAGCCTTCTTGTGGTTTGTGGTTGCTGAAGTCATGTTTTGGCTTTTGATACATTTTGTAAATATGTTTGTGAGGAAAAGTCTGAAAAAATTCAGCCTGTAGTGCTGCTTGACATTTCAGTATCTTCTTTTTTCTTTACAGAACTCGTAAATTTTGTCTTTATCAAAGGACGAACCTATAAGACCAAAACATTTTCTTCAACCTGAAAACAAAACTATCATTATTTCTATGTTGAATAAAAATAAACTATTTACAGCACTTCATTTACAATGATCAGCATTTCTGCCTATATTCGGACATATTATGGACATATTTTTGTATTATCAATTTGAAATAACGTCCTGTCTTTGAATAAAGGGATGGGAATTATTTTATATTCCATTTATCACTATCTTAATTGATTATAGAATTTTTTGTTGCACCCATTATTGATTGCTTGTGTTTTTTTCCTAACATACATGGGAGATGACCATGAAAAAAAAAAGCTGCACACAAGAAAAACCCTCTGGGGGTTTGCTATAGATCACTCGATTAGCATCCTAGTTGCTATCGTTAGCTGCGGCCGAAGTTGCAGCTGGATGCTTTGGATTGATGTGCTAAACTAAACATGAGTTGCTTCTGTGCTAAGCAAGCTCCTTACAAGTACACATATCACTCTACCTTCATCAAAAGTGTTTTCAAGACTGTTTTTTTTCCCCCCAACATTCTCACTTGCTCTTTCGATTTCATGTCTTCATTCTGCCCTCCCACCCAAAACAGGAGCCTCAAACAGTGTCTATGTCAGGATGTGATAAACCATTGTCTAATGCTCAACCCTTAAAATTAACTATAGTTCTATATTAAATTGTAATAAAAATTGGATTATTTTTCAAAACCTTTCAACTTGTACTCTGGGAAGTGCTTGCATTGCTTTTAGCATGAACATTCTAGCCAAGCACATAGACAAAAACAGATTTTCCCTTTCCCGCCTGCTTTGTTGTGCATGCCATCCTTGAAATCCCACTTGTCGGTGTCAAGAGACAGTAGCTCAAAAGAATAATTTGCATCGGGTGAAGCGAACAATCGGCGAGCGGGCTTCATTTGTCATTGGGAAGAGAGGGGAGAAAATGTTTCCCTCGCGATAACAGCTCAATGGCATTTGAATAAGAAGCACATGAGGCAAAGGCTTATCCTGCCGGGGACTTCTTTTTTTTTTTTTTGTGCTTCCAGCTTTACCACATCATGTGGTTAGAATTTTGATCAGACGCCTCTTACCAGGAACTTATTTCTAAGGTTGTAAGACTTCATCCTGCTTTCCGTGTATTTCATTATTTGTCCGTGGGAATGAAGCCAAATGTCGAGGTGTTAAGAGTAGGTTTCGCACCTTTGCTTATGCCTTTTGGCAAAGTGACTCTGTAACCCGGACCCGCCCCTCCACTGTTGCTTTAAAGGGATCTGCAGACACTCCAAAGTGACAAAGCCACCTCCCATTTGGCCCCACACATTCCACAACGTGAGAGTTGGGGCCAAAGCCTTGTTTCCGCTACATTCTTTGCGGCATGCATTCAGTACATACATATGTGCAAGTACGACAACAAACAGAACATCTTACGCTACGTTCACACAGAGGGGCTTAAGGCTCAATTTCAATTTTTTTTCTTTTTTTTATGAAATCCAATTTTTTGTGGGGTCTTCTTCATTTCAAAGTAAATGAGTTGCAAAAAAAAAAATCTGTGGCTTTATCATGTCAACTTTTCTTGTTGCAGGAAACAATATGTAAACATGTGGGATTGCAATTATTTAGCACCTATTTAGACCGGATTTGAATGGGGTCATTCCGTGACAAATCCACTCCTGGGTTGAGCCAAGCAGCGTTTGATTTGAATGAAACTTGGTGTACTTGTTAATAGTGATGGCATAAAACTACTGTAAATCTCTAATCTTAAATCAATCGGCGCAACCTTTCTTCAGTAAGTAGAGCTTCATGCTCAGTTACAATTTTTGTAAAATCTGATTTTTCTGTCAAGTTGTTCAGAGTTCCACCAACGTCCCATTGAGGACACCATGACATCAAACGTAGCGGGCGTGGTTAACGTTAGTGTATACGGTAGGTGCCACACAATAAAACTCCCTAATCTTGAATCTCCTGACTTGAAAAAAGGGTTAAAAAAAATCTAATCTGTGTCAGCCACATTGGAATTGGTTCACTTCAAACTGCTGTCCGAACGTAGCCTTAAATTTTGCACTCAACATGGTGAAAACTCCCATCAAGAAGCACCCTAATGACACCTTTATTTTGACCATTTGAACGCAAATAAGCATAACTAAGCAATCATGCCACATCAAAGCACAGTAGTAGTACAATTCATCCAAAGTTGATTGAGCTTTCCTGGAAAAAGGTGAGACAAATGTTCCTCTCATGGGTCACTCCTTGTAAAATAATATGATTGCTGACTACCTTTTTGACTGTAAGTGAATCAGCATAGATTCCTTTCAACTCATTTCCTGTCTGCATGTTTGTCATACACTTCTCTGCTATTGTGTGAAGGCCTCACATCAGAGCGACATCAAAACAAAGCAGGACATACTCAAATAAACTTAGAATTAATCATCGTATTGCAAGACGACGACAATGATATCCATTTTATTTAAAAGAAAAAAGATTTTTGTTTATTCTATTTTTGTTTTGCGTTATACAGCACAAAAGCACATCTGAAATTTTCATTTATTATCCTGCACATCTTGATTATTGTGTGTTAGCTGGAGCCTTCCCACTTTGAGCGAGAGGTGGCGCCCAGCCATATGGACAAACAAACTATTCGTGCTTCACACTCACTCTTGGGATATTTAAGGTCTTTACGAGCCTAACTTGGCTGTTTTTTTTGGTTGCGGGGGGAAACTGGAGGTGAATGCACATCACTTACCAGACACTAAATGATGCACAGCATGTATATCTAAATAAACAGAAGAATGAGTTGTACTTCTTCCTTATTCATCAAACTAGATGTGGTGCCTCATAGGATAATATTATATAACTTATTTATTTATTTATTAACTTATTAACCATTGCTATGAATATTTAAAAAATATTGAATCAAAAATTATCCTCTCAGTTTTAATAATATTCCTACGTTGTGAACGAGGATGGACTCGGACATTGGTTCAGCCTGCCTGCTTCTTTTATTAAAAATCATGGTACAACCTCAGCTAACACGACCTGCTGTTAGCTGCAACAGGCACTGGCTGCTGAAAGCTACTTGACATCCACCCTCCAGCTTGTACCATTATGGTAATTATTCTAAGTAAGATTACAGCCGATATAAAAACGCACATCTGTGCATCAAAACTCAACTTATGTGGCTGACGGATCAAATTTCATCAAATGGTGTCAATTTAAAAAAATCTAATAATCTTTAAGTTACTGTTAATAGGGCACACCCATACTTTTGGCCTTCATTTTGGGGAAAAAAAATGTGTGTTGTATATTTGGGAAATTACGGTAATCATCCGCCTTTTGTTTTCATCAATGAATTCAAAATGACATTTTGTAACACTTTATATTCAAAGGTAAAAAGTAAAAGTTAACCCGCAAATAAAACAAAAAAGCCAAAAATAATGTGATTACAAGAACGCCACGGAGATGTAGTATTTAAACATATGACATAATAGTGAAATAAAATGGTTTATTTCAGGCTTTGGGCGAAACTGACATTGAAGACAAGATTTTTGCTGTTGTTGTTTTGTTGCGTTATCAAGTAGGGGTGTACCAAAAAATCGATTTGCACAATCAGGATTGCCACTTACCACAATTCAGAATCGATTTAAAATGGATCAAAATACATATCATATGCACTGTATTTTTTTAAGTCTCATCTTATTTTATACTATAAAGGCCATTAAATGTATTACTAGCGTCAAAGCATAGAAGTTATGTTTCACATGTTTTTGTGGAAAAAGACACGGAGTATTTTCACGTATATAGATTGAAGCAGAAATCGTTGAGAATTGAATCAAATAATTTGGAATGGAAAATCGATTCCGAAACAAAAATCAGAATTTAATCGTATTACGAGGCAGTCGATCAAAGATCGCCACCTCTAATAAAAAGTTAACATCCCACTGACTAACTTCTGTCGAAACGCAAAGAGCATTCGAGCAGAGATGAAGACCGAAAAAAAGAGCGAGAAAACGCCTGTGACCTGAAGTGAGAGTGGAGAAGCAGTTCCACGAAGCCTCCTCGTCCGGCTGCCTCGCCGCGGACTGGGAACACGACTCCCACAGCGACAGCGAGAAGTGGTCGGCCGTGACCCAGGCCGGACTGAGCAGAGCCACGAGGTCCAAGCAGAGCGCCAGGAAGACGCACACAAGCGCGATCAGCTTGAAAGGCCGCAAAACGTGCACGTCGTTCACCGACATGGTCCTCTTGTCGCACAACTCAGCTGGGCAGTCGCCGTAGAAAGAAACCGAGGAGGAGGAGCGTGCGTGGGCTCCCTCAGCTATCATAACGCGCACTACCGACGCGGACGCGCGCTCATAGTGTTATTGCGCTTCCCGCTTGGAAATTTTCGGCACATGACTTCCGGCGAGCCTTCAGAAGAAGGTTCATATAACAACGTACACCGATGAGTCCTAGGAAATTCATAAGTAGCCAAATATGCTTATGTGGTCCGAAAAAAAAATCATTTGTACAACTGTTGATTTATCAATGCCTGCAACAATATTGGCAGACACAAAAGTTCATTGCTTTTAGTTTCAAACAATAAATTCCAGTGTAGACCTTACATATGTATATATGGTCACACTCTAAATAGAGTAAATATTAAACGTAAAATATACTCTTGGAGAAGAGTGAAATATTCAATTATTCTGAGTAAAAGAGTGTAACATGTATACTGTATCTATAAATGTACTATATAGCTGGTGGAAGCATCCACGAAAATAAATCTGCTAGCCAGGATATTATAACTCTTGCATTTCTTTTTTTTTTCTTTTTTTTTATGGTGTGCCACGACATTTTTATAAAACTAAATATTCATTTCATTTTCTAAATATCCATTTTCTATGGCCTCTTTATCCTCATTCGGGCAGTAGCGGGGGACAGCCTTGACTGGTTGCCAGCCTTTTTACTTTGAAAATATATTAAGGAAGGCTGGGCTGAGTGTATTGAACTTTAGATTCTAGTAAACTTAAAGCTAATTTTGAAAAGATATTGCATAACCATAACCTAAACATTCGTGTTATTTTTTATTTAATTACGTTAAAATAATTGTGATAAGAAGTAGTTGCTTGATCTCCATTGTTACCTTCAGGTGTAAAGTTTAGAAGAGTTGTTACAGTAGTGTTCTAGCTATCCACTAGAGAGCGGTATTTATTCATTGATGGTATGTTGGGCATGCATGGCACAAATTTTCCCAGTAAATTGTGACATCTACAATTGATGCATTTTCATTCATATGAAATTTCAGAGCAAAACAACATAATACATAAACATATTTATTTTTCCTTTACGTAAATATATGCACGCTGCAATTCAAACGGGCATTGCCGAAATTGTGATTCTGCTTTCATGAATAACAATACTGTAGCTGTTATCCTGGCCGCAAGGTGAAAAAATGGTTAACACGTACGTCCCACAGTTCAGAGGTCAGGGCTACGGTTAAGAGTCTGACCGGCCTTCCTGTGTGGAGTTTGCGATTTCTTCTGCCATGGAGGCACTGTTGATGTTGGCACACACAGGAAGTCTCTGGTTGGCACGAAGATGGTAAGGATGTGTAGTCTGCTTGCTCTTCCAATATACGAGAGGTCTTTGAGTCCAATACCTTTACTAAATATCGCGGCACTTCAAAATATGCATCTGCAGTTGTTGTTGTTGTTTTTTTTTTTTTTTTTGCAAGAGTAACACAAACTCATTCCATCAAACAGAATGGCTTTTGGAAAAACTAAAACAGACACTCCAAAACAGCAGACGTGAAAGATATTATTTACAATATAACAAGCCTCATATTATTGCCCGTTTAATTCAGAATTAACAAGGAAAAAAACATGTTCACCTGCACAATAAAGTGTGTCAGTAGATTTCTGCTTGAGGTGCCTTATTTGTATCACTTGGCTCGTAACAATTCATATTTATGTTGAACTGTACTGTCTTAAATTTGCAGAAAGTATTGTGAACTCACACTGAGAACCTGACGGGTGGGAATTTGGGCGTGATTTAGGCATCGCCCACTTGTAATAATTCAAAATTCCAGCATAGAGGCTACAGACGCACTGTACATTTAATCAATGAATTTGTAAAGGGCATTTTTGAAAAAAATTGCATAATTGAAAAAAAAAAGTTTGCTCTGTCATATCATGTGTTACTACTTTTTTTGTTGCTGTTATGCACAGGTCGCAAACAATGTCACTTCTGACAAATGGCTGGAAAGTTTCCATTTGTTCCTAAATACACGAAGCAACCAGAAAAATCTGGTCAAGGACACAAATAAGTATTTGAACCTGATTACATGCTGTTGCGTAGGATTATTTGAGTTTGATGTAATTTAATTAAATAAGGAAGGGCACAATTGTTACACACACACAAAAACAAAACAAAACACAAAAACATGAACAAAAGAACACAAACATGAATAATGTCCTGAAGGTGACTCAAATATCAAAGTCAAATCTATGCCATCATCCATGGAGAGAAACAAAATAAGACTTCGACACCCTCTCCAACACACACACACACACACACACACAGACAGACACACGGAGCTTGGCTGTGCAGCTCCAGGGCTGGACGCTAGTGGGCCCCAAGCGAAGGCCTCATCTAACAACACGACGTGGTTTTCATTTTCCCTTGGATGGTGCCACTTCAGAGGACAAAATTATAGAAAAGGCCGCAAGCGTCCACTCGGGAAAACACCCGACAGCATGATGAAGACCACCTTGCTGAAGGACATTTGTCCAGCAGAGGAATCCCAAATCATTTGCACCAATCGCCTTGGAGGTGCAACGACAGAAAATACGCTTTTGTGCTTCACATACAATCATGCTCAAACTGCCCCAAAAATTTTAGTAGCTATAAGTCATTTTAAAAATAAAATTAAGAGCCTTTGTTCAGTACAGTATTTAACTTGAATGTTTAACAATCTTAGCATTTAATGTTCAACGTTTTCCTTTGTCCTTTATTCAGGTAGCATTTGGAGTGAACGTTTGTTTGCATTACATTTGAAAGTGATCCTGATGTATGGTTTATGATGTTAATGTTGTAACAGGCATGTTACAATAGCTTCCAAAAATACAAAATCTGAATTGGAACATTGGACATGGAGGAAAGAGAAAGTCTTTTGTTTTTTTTTATTTTTTTTGTGCCGTCAAAATTTTGAGAAGCATTCAAGTGAAATCCTTTCATCTTCATTTGACCCGCAAAGCTTTAAAGGCATGTCCAGTTGCCTGCGTTTGGATATTCTGCACATTCAGGAGCTCAACGCCAAAATTCCCAAGTGGAGATCTTCCGGGTAAATAGCAGTAGCTCTTGGCCAACAATTTGAACAAGCCAGTACATTTCTGAGGAAGTGAACCTTACTGTGAGTCTTCCCGTCCCTCTGTTGTCATCTGCTGATATCGCTGCACGTGCAGCAGACACTTCCTGTGTGAAGCCTCAAAGCGCCACTGATTAATGAATTGAAAACTGAGCTTGTCAAAATGTGGACAGCACCTCTAAATTTAAATTCAACCAGGAAGTGCCCTTGGAATGTATTGCTCAAAAGCTCTTGTGAATTTTGACATTAGGCTCCTTGGAGGCTGTGCAAAAAGTTCTGAAAACTCAACAGTGGGTCCAATCAAGTTGACCTGTAACAGTTCAAGTGTGTTTTTGGGTCATCCTGAAAATTTCCCCCATAAGCCAACAAGGCAAACTTGTTGCCACTTACACTGCGTGTATGGGAAAGGGGGAAGGAAGTGCAACCGGCGTGGTGAGCTGCAAGCCACCAATCCGGCCCTGGCGCCCGCCCAACGGCGGCACCGCCACGTGAGTACGTCACATCTTCGGCCCTCTGGCGGGTCTCACCTCAACGCACGCACGCACATGCATGGGCATGTGCCTGCCTTCAGTTCCCAAAGTTGCCCAAATTAGAAAAGGCATCTCGCTTTTCAGAAGTCTTCACAGCCGGCCGCATCCCCATTTTGACGGGAGGGACCACGGTCTTTGTTACTGAGGGCAGTGCAGGCGCCAAGTTTAGGCCGGGATTGGCCAAAGGTCCGACGGGCGCCGGCGAGCCAAAGTTGAGGTCCAGGCTTCCCAAGTTGTTGGACAGCATGTTAACGGGAGGCGTGCCTGCAAAGATGAGCAACAGTGAAAGGGAGCTGTTTTGTTGACATTTGACATCTTTGGAGAGCAACAGAATCCTGTGCTCTGCGTGAGGCACCAAAAGCAACCAAAATAACTTTCATCAGAAAGAAAAAAAAAAAACTATTGTGAGATTTTAGCATTTTTTTCGTAAATGTAGCTGAACTTGGCTTGCTTGTACTAAAAGGACTTTGGTGATATTTTTAAACAATATGGGAAAAAAAGAAAAGAGTTATTGACAGCCAGCTAATTATTCCTCTTCTCAACTACAAGTAACTGCCATTGTAGAGCATATGATGTGTCAAATTGGCCAATATAGAGCGGTGCCCTTGACCTGTGCATTCGAAAATCAAGTTCAATGTAACCCATGCTACCTCGCTGCTGCTGCTGCTGCATGAAGCTGTTGAGGGTTGCGGGGGACTTTACAGTGTTGATGCCGGCCGACAAGAAGTCCAGACTGATGTTGACGGACGGGTCAGACCAGGTGGAACCGAGAGACCCCTGAGCCCCAAGTCCGACCTTCTGCTGGAGACCGGTGGGCGGCCGAGACGTCAACGCTCCCAGAATCTGATGTCACACAAAACACGGGATGACATCGTGGTACATCAACAAAAGGAACGGGTGAAACATATCAGACGGGGGAGCGGTACAGACCTGCTGGGAACGAGACGGCGGCACGCTTGGTGCGGCGACCGACGAGAAGGTCAAACTCTGTGAGGCGCTAAGTGCCAGCGGCTGGGTAACCCCACCTATCAGGTCAAACAGCTCGGCGGACGGTGGGACGGAAGCAGGCTTCGAAGGCGGCGAGCTGCCTAACAAGTCTGCAATTGGCTGGGAGGGGGCAGAGGTGGAGCTCGACGATGTCGGCTGAGCGGCAAAGGCGCTCCAGTCTCCGAATTCGGCACTTCCGTTGGTCGGTGCCGCTGCTGATCACATGACACACGCTCATATTCAGACATTTCCAACCTTGACTAAAAGGTCCGCTCTTGTGGAGTTGACACTTTCAAGCAAAATGGCCAACTTCCTGTGTGTTTTGCTGCAAGGCTTTTTGAGACGTTCTCATGCGTCCAAAACGGGGCTCCTCAATTTCAGACTGATTGGTCAAAATAGGGGCTAATTTTTGACGTGAAATTCCTTGTTTTAAGACCCGCCAACAAACTTAACTTCCATTCTCCTCCCACATGCTTTGGCCAAAACTGCATCATCTGTCGACTCTACAGCTTCCACATTTAGTAGCAATCACACTAAATTTCAAGGTCAAGTCTGACTTACTAAGGGTGAGTGGAAAAAAGACCAAATGAGCCTTGAATGGTCTCTTCAGACTAAAATGGCAACCATCCTGTATCCAAAAGACTGACATTTTCACAATATGATTTTGTCCGTCTGTTCTCTGTCTTGTTAGAATAATTGAGGGTATAGCAATTGTACATTAGTTACAAAATATTAATGCTTGCAATGAAGAAATGCTTTGCTGTGTGAATGATTGTGGATTATAATTATTATAGTGACTATGAATTTACTATGAAATATAAACTGCTGTGGTATGTTGGTGGTATGCTGTGAGAATGAGTGCACTGCTTGTGGGGAAAAAAAAAACCTGCCTTGGTATTGTTTTGTCTCAAGCTGAAGGAAGGCCGCTCAAGCCTGCCAGTTGGAGCAGTCCCGCAGCTGTGACTCTTATCGATGTCTCGCGACGCATATTTCATCAGATTGTCTCACTACGCAAAATATTTCATCGGAATGACTTGCTAAGTATAATATTTGATCATACATGCATTAGTTTCTCACCCACATGCTCACACATAGATTGGACAAGTACACAAGGTTCCGGCCATAGACTTGCATTTTTTCCTGCCCCTTGAGGGCCGGGACCTTCATGTAGTTAGCGATCTCTGTATCAAATAAAAGTGAGAGGGGAAGGAGAGGCTGGCAGAGCGCAGTAGAATTGTCCTTGGCCAGTTCCTCTTCGCTCCGCTCATGCATGAGTTGGGAAGATTGCCTTGTCTCCTTTTTTTGTATACAGTTTCTTACAAATGAACCTGACAGCGATGAATGAGGAAGATATAATCGTGACAAGTTTACCGGTGGACGCGGGCAGGTTGGTGGACACTGCCAGAGACGAGAAGTCAGCGAAGCCACAGATGAGGTCGTCGGCGATGCCCCCTGATTGCACATAAACACACGCACACGGTAAGTCGCGCGCACGCACACACAAACACACAGCGTGTTGCGCGCATGAACATCAAGCCTCACCTGCGGCAGAGCTCTGACTGGCTGACGTATCAATGACCAGAAGGTCTACCTGCCCCTTGTCGGAAGGACGACTCCCGCAGACCTATTGAGACACCGTGGGTAGAGCAGGGTTAAGTTTGGCCGCCATGCATGATGGTGTCAAGACATCACTGCACTATATAGCACAATATGTTTTCTGTAATTTATGTTGTTTCTGTGTCTGGTACATGCAGCATCCACTTCAACCTGTGGGCCTGGAAGGGGGCTCCTCCCACCTGTGGTCCCTTCTGGAGGTTTCTGATTTTCCCCAAATTGGGGTTTTTGAGTTTTTCCTTCCCCTTCTGGGAGCTTTGACAGGGGATGCTGTTGTGTACCCTATACTGAAAAGATGTCTCTGTACGACCTCTTTTCATTCTGTGAAGCCCTTTGAGACTTCGGTGATTTAGGGCTATATAAATAAAATTTGATTGATTGATTTGATTGATGGTGTAGCAGACAATTTGAGGTGACATTCTGGTCTCTTTGATGATACGGAACTCATTTAAGCCCTGTCTCCATCGATGTTACTGCCCTACTCTACTCAACAAAATCACAGTTTTCACCCCAAAAAAATCTAGGCGGCTCTACTATAGCTTACTCGCTTTTTCTGGTACCTATTGCGTTGTGGTTCCAAAAAAAAGTAGCCCGGTTACAACACATGACCTAAATACTTTGCTGGCCATCGATTGGTCCGAGATAGATTCAAAAATGCGAAACGAAAAAATGTGGAAAAAAAACGCAATGAATGACGAAGAGAGGAAGAAGAATGAAGAAGCTTTTGCTTCCACAACTTTCCTTTGATGGAGAAATGACGTCTTCTGGTTGACACGGTATTCCAAAACAGCCACAAGTACCAAGTACAATCATCCTTCTGGACACTCCATTGTTTTTTACTGTTGTTTACAGCTTGCGTGTGCTACCATTGCTGGTAACATTGACTTCACTAGCGAGGTGAGGAGGGGGTTCCTGGAGAGCGGCGGTTGGATTTGAGATGCAATGTCTTTTTGTGTAGAGCAGAATAGAATCGCACAATACAGCTAACAATATCACTCTCATACATCTCATACAGCTGTGACTATGCCAAGACCATGCACTTGATTTCAGAATTTTGTTTTGCACTATTTATGCTGCTCCTTCTTTTGCACAACAATCGTTAAACCAACTGTACCTAAACTACCATGCACACATGCACATTATTGTAGGTACATATCTGTACATAACCTACGCACTTACGATTCATACTTTTGCTCTGATACTTAGGTATTGTTTATACCTTGTTTCTTAGTCTTCTTGGAACTTGTTCTTTTTTTATTCATTTTTACGACATTCGTGTGGACAGGACAGTAAATATTTCACTGTATATTGAAACTAGTTTCTACACTGTGCACATGACAATAAAAACTTTGAATCTTGAATTGTCAAAAGAAAACATCTATGAATACATTTAATACATGGATAATTGTGTTCAATCCAACTTTAAGATCCCAGTAAAGTATTCAACTACTGAATATTCACCATTACACATACCATTAGTACTTGGATACACTTAATTTCCCCCTAAAACAATGACAGACCTATGTCCGTATTCTAATATATTTTTCGTTAACATTTCAAGAAATAATGGCAATTTTTGTATGATTCTAAATTGTAATTTCTAGTTTGCGATTGTAAAACTCGCAACTACGATACCTTGAAAAAAAGCCATGGATTGTTCTCACCCTTCCCTTCATTTTATACTTAGCAAAGAACACTACACAGCCATAAACAACGAAAGTAATCATAGCCAGTGGGAGAGCAGGGGTCCTCCATATTGGTGTTTGCGCATTTCTGATTTATCGCATAGTTGGCCAGATGGGCACAGCAGAATTGGAAAAGAGGCTGCTGAGCTTTTTTGAAGCAAGCGATCAACGCTCACTCACACTGCGAGTGGCCTGAACCATAAACTGGATGCGGTTCTTGAATCCTCGAGCAAAACAATTGTCAGCATGGAGAAGTTCGAGTCTCACGTCGAAGAATGAACGACTAATTCGGCTAAATAAAGCCCATTCAGAGTCGCATGTTACGATGATCTCCAAAATCAGTGCCATCTCTACCCCTGGAAGATAAGGAGTTCTTCAAGATACTACAATCTCCCACCCCCTTCAATTAGATGGCCTTAAGACTGTTGGTTGGACTGGACTGGCATCTCAAGTAAACACTTTTGCACACACATGCATGGATATCATACATGCACACAACTCCCTACCTTCAGCATCAGTGCTGGTCTTACTCTCCACCCGCGTGACGTGACTGTTTCTGTGGAGGCGCCGGAACCTGGCTGTTACCAGGAGGCTGTTTTATGGCCCCCTCTTCCCCTAGCCTCCAACCCCCAGTCATCTAAATGTTGTTTGAGATATGTGGTATTTGTTGCAGCAGGTGTAAGGATTTTTTTTCCCCAGGTTTTGCTATGTCCTCGTTGGGGCATGGCTGAAGACAATTTTTTTTCTCTCTTCCTTCACCCTCATCCTTTCTCTCCTAGGATCTTATTTGAGTATTTATTTCTTAATGGAGTATTTTGCGATTTTACGATAAAACTGCATTTAACACAATTTAAAGATTTTTTTAAAAATTGTTGCACCCCCCCAAATGTTTTACTTTATTTAAATGGCTGCTCTACTAACCTTATGAAAGGTCTCATGGTGACATAGTTTTGTTAAAGAAAAACTTCAGAAAATGTGGATGCACTTTTTTCCTCTGTACAATATATTGGTATGGTATCGGATCAGGACTCTGTATTTGCATAGTCAAAATGACCTCTTTTCCAGTAAATGCTCACAGTCATTCACTTATTCCCTGCTACCAACCACTGGATAGGACCCTTAGATATTTTTGAAATCACGGTAAGTGGTGTACCTGGTTGTCATCGGGACTGCTGTCTCCGGTGTAGTGGGCAGCGGCACCGAGGTCCAAAGTCTTGTTGGCAGGTGCGCCGCAACGTTTGCGCATGGAGGTGATGGTGGTTGTGGTCTGGGTTACGGGGATGCTCTTGGTGGTAACTGTTTCTTCCTTGTCTTTGAACTCCCGAGCTTCTGGGTGACCGTTCTGAGATGTCCTGTCCTCCTCATTGTCGCTATCAGGTCGGCAGAAAGAGTGGTGTGATGTGGAGATCACAATAGAGGTAATAAACACACAGTGAGAAAAGCACATACATGAAATTACGCACGCTGCGCGCAGCTACCTGATTCTGTCCGGGGAGTCGTCTCGCTCCTTCTTGCGAAATTTGCTGATAGTGTCGTCAATGGTGCTGCCGATTTTTTCGCCGATCTCGCCCAGCTTCTCGCTGAAAGGGAAGGTCGCTCGACTCTTGTCCCAGTCCTCCTCCCATTTGCTGCGCTCCAGCTCACACGCTGTTTGCAGGAACGTAGACACAAAGGAAATGCGCTCAGCTTAGGGATGGACAAATGGCTAAAAATCCTGCATCATGACTGGGGAGTCAGAGATGTGTGCGTTTGCAATCAACATATCCTCATTTTTACATTGGGGAAAGTTGTGGAGCTGAGAATGACTCAAATGCTCCCCTATTGGCTAAACAGTGTTTTGTGAAGCAATCAAATGGCAACTTAAGTATGACAGCTGTGGGCACACTCACAGTTCTTCAAGCTTCCTCCTCCTCCTCCAACGCTGTCCGAGGAGACCCCGATGTATTTGTCCTTGTTCTTCTTGGCTTTCTTGCGCTCGTCGCGGAGTCGCTCATCATCCTGGACAATCTCCACCGTCTCCTTCACCTTCTGACGCACGTTGATACCTTGGTCCTTGCCGTTCTCATCTGTCCAAGACACATACATTTCAAGAGAGGGTCCAGAGCAGCCTGTTATGAGAAGGGCTCGGCGCTGACCCGTAAAATGGTAGTTCTCCAGAGATCTTAGGTCATAGATGTGTTCTCGCGCGCTAGTCACCACTCGTTCTGATCCGTTCCTGATCAGGTAGGCCAACAGCAGCAGTGCCTGGCACCAAACACGCACACACAAATTTGTACAGCTATACTTGTGAAGACATCATTGACATAAGGCATTTCCTTGTCCCTAACAATCAGAAATTATTTCCTTACTCAAACCCTTACCTCGCCCATAACTCAATTCAAATCTTTACTCTAAAAGCAAGCATGCCAAAAATGACATGTTGACTGTTACAGTAAGTCTACACTCGCTTCTAATGATTCTGATACTTTTGTATTGTTTTCCTTTTGCAAAAAACTTCTATGGTGTTGTAGGTGTTGTTACAGGCCTGTTGTTAAAGTATGTGCTTGGTTCTTAATAGGCTTCATTTTTTTCATTGGTTTGCTCTCAGCAAGTACGTTAGCCATAATTATTATTTTATTTTTTAAGCATCAAGCCTTGAAGCCTTGTTTATATATACTGCTTGTTTTAAAAAGTGTAATAAATAGACATGTTTGAACAAACATGATTAATAATCATGATTAATAATCATGATCTCATTATTGACCAAAATAATCATGATTATTATTTTGACCATAATTGTGCAGCCCTACTTAGAAGACCTCCTCAATTCCACCAACACGTCTTCCCCTGAGGAAGCAGAGTCTGGAAGCTCCTAGATGGTCTCTCCCATCTCTGGAGCTGAAGTCACCAGGGTGGTCAAAAAAACCCTTGGTGGCAAGATCCGCTTGGAGTTTCTAAAGTCTCTGGATGTTGTAGGGCTGTCCTGGCTGACATGCCTCTTCAACATCGCTTGGACATCGGGGAGGTGTGTTCCAACAACAGAGGGACCACACTCCTCAGCCTCCCTGGTAAAGTCTATTCAGGGGAGCTGGAGAGGAGTCAGAAAGTCGAAACTCAGAACCAGAAGAAGCAGTGTGGTTTTCATCTCGGCCGTGGAACAGTGGACCAGCTCTACACCCTCGGCAAGATCCTCGGGGATGCATAGTAGTTCACCCATCCAGTCTACATGTCTTTTGTGGACTTGGAGAGGTCGTTCGACAGTGTCCCTCAGGGAGTTCTGTGGGAGGGGCTTCAGATTACAGGGTACCAAGCCCAGATATGTGGAAGATAAGGATGGATTTGAACCACTGGTCTAGACTGATAAAATAGGCAACTGTAAAGTGACTCTACTTAGCACAAATCAGCTTGGGAAGGAGTCAGCTATTTGTGAAAATTGGACAGTTGGAAGCCTGGCTCAGTTTCTTGTCTCACCCTCCACAACAGGACTTAGTTAAGAGAATTTGTTGAAGCATACAGTCTGTAATTATTCGTAAGTCAAGATGTTGAAGTGTGTTGTAATCATGATGATATGGCCTGTGCATACTGCAGATTTGCACCCATTGCAGGTGGGTCTGAAATATATCTCCCACGATCGTATGGTTGCATGAAAAAGAGGGTGACGCTCACCTTATAGACACGCCTCCAGTTTTTCTTGTTGTCTTTCAGCATCCTGGTCCAGAGCATGTTCATTACCTCAGGGAACTGCTCGTACATGAAGGTGGACCTGCTCACGCACACAGACATCAGCAGCTAAAGAAGGTGTGTGGAAATGTGTGTTTGTGTGTTTGTTGTGCATACTTGGCGATTTCGCCCATCAGCTGGCCGGACGGTCCCCAGGGATCATCATTGGTGGCTTCTCTCACCTTGGACTCGATGTCAGAGTAGTTCATCACCACATTGGTGCTGAGGACACGCATACATGTATGAACGACTCAAACACGGCACAATAACAAGCAGGCGGGGCTCCTTCCACGTGGAATTTACAATTCCCATTTAAAGCCTATAATACACGATGTTCAGGCACAAATTTACACAATGTAAAAATACATGTTTCATTGTGTTTGGTTGACTTCAACATTACAGCCCACAATCATAAATTATTATGATGCATATATTGTGTTGGTGCAGTTGTGTGGTGCAGTGTTTAGCACATCTGCCTCATAGTTCAGGGACCCAGACTCCCAGTTTCCTCCCACACTCCAAAAACCTGCATGGCAGGTGTATTGGACATACTAAAAAAAGTGTGATTGGGTGTGTGAATGGTTGTTCGTCTCTGTGTGCCCTGCAATTGGCTGGCAACTAGTTAAGGGTGTCCCTCCCGTGAAGTCAGCAGGGATAGGCACCGGCAAGCCTGCGATCCTTGTGAGGATAAGCAACACTAGAAAATAGGTGGATGAACGTTTCGAAGTCTCGGCACATTTTGAACGATCACTACTACATCGCAAAGCCGGCCCTGCCTGCAGCGGATAACGGCCGCAGCCAAGCCAAGCTAAGACGGTGTCAATAGCTAGCTAGGCTTGTGACTTAGCAATTAAGAGAGGGCTCTTGCCGCCGACCGGGCAAGCTGGCATCTCACTTATACGCAATTTTTAAGTAGATAAGCTCATCCCCTCGCGCCATAGAACAATGTGTCCTTGATGAGTCTGCATTGTCCACAACTGGGCTACAGGGGGTAGGGTTGCAACTAGCCAGCTAGGGCAAACAGCTCAGTCTACGGACGGACGTGAAGGGACTGTCGCTAGCCGGGTTTCGAGTCGCTGAGCTGCACTTCGCTTGCG
Organism: Hippichthys cyanospilos; assembly: GCF_059441005.1. Taxonomy (NCBI): domain Eukaryota; kingdom Metazoa; phylum Chordata; class Actinopteri; order Syngnathiformes; family Syngnathidae; genus Hippichthys; species Hippichthys cyanospilos. The sequence goes on along the minus strand of NC_142386.1, from coordinate 11,786,764 downwards.
AGCGAGCCACTACTTACGCTTTGTCCACCAGCTCTCGAACCTTCCACATGTTCAGCATCTTCAGCGCGTAGGCGCACACGCGCACACGCACAATGATGCCTTTCTGACTCACGCACACGACCGGCACGCGCACGCAAGCCACAGCACGAGCTTTTCTGGCCCGTAAACGTCACAGTGACGTCTTCGCGACTCCCGCACGTGCCACTCGTCTTCGACGCGTACAATGTCAATTTGCAAAAACTTTTGTCTTTTTTTAACTGTTGTCATATTTACAGTGCCTTGCGAAAGTATTAGCCCACCTATAGCTTTTTGACCTTTTTTAAGAATCAACACCAAATAAAAAACTGAGAAGTTGGACTGAATTTTTCACCCCTTTTGAGTTCATATTTTGCAGAGCATCCTTTTGCTGCGATTACAGCTGAAAGTCTTTTTGCGTATGTCTCTGTAGTAGGTTTTGCAAATCTTCTTACAGAAGCATTTGCCGATTTCGCTACATAAAACATCTCAACTTCTTAAGGTCTGATTGAGATCGTTTGTGCGTAGCAATTTCCAGCTCTTTCCACAGATACTCATTCGGGTTGTTTGATAAGGGCTCATAATTTACAGTGTAATTATAGCAAAGGTTTATGGATGCCAGTATCCGGAGGAGGGTGTGTACGGCTGCGTTTACCGTAATTCTCATAAATCTTCCATGGGCGCATGCGAAAAAATGCACAAACAGTAGTACTCCCTTTAAACACATAGTAGAATGCATGCATAGATCTGTAATTAGTAAAGTGTAAACACTTAGCCTCTTAGACTGGTTGTATTCTCTGTCACTAGTTGTGACTTTTGCTACAGTTCTGTCGCACGGGAGTCATAAATGCTTAACTCGAAATGTGCACTTCTCAGTAGCGTCTCATTTAGACCACCAGGAGACGCTAGTACCACAAAAAAGCCCACATTGGCAGCAGTTTATTTTTGACGGGGCAATTAAACACGCATGTTTGGTTTTTGTTTTTCTAGCAACCCATGGGCAAGTGCCAAACTGGAAACCATGTAAGAATAAAATGGAAATTACTAGGCATAGAGTGTGACAATTATTTGACGGTCGTTTTTTTTTTGTGGGGTTGCGGTCAATAGTACTGCTGATATCGTACATGGTATTCTAAATGTGACTGACTACTCATGAGTTGTATTTTTAAAGTATTTTAGCACTTATTTTACAGTTGACAGAACTATGTTAAAGATATTGCTGCCAACAAGAGTTGTGTATGATATCCCTTAGTAAAAGTTTTTCCAGGAATAACTTGCTATAGGTAGCTCCTAGGTTGTATCCAAGAGCCCTTTTCTAAGCATATTTAGCATGTGAACAATCCTATCCTCCAACTACTTCCGGTTTATGTCACTTGGTTAGATCGTAAAGGGGGAAAAAACACAAAGAAAACATCCCAACAGTCATATAATCTTTATCCTGTTTCATACTGACCTCCCAGCGTCCAAGGCTTGAACACCAGAAAGAACAGCACAAGGAATCAAACCATTCGATCATGGGGCACAATTTAGTCTTGACTTTTTATATTTGTTTTATAAAACACAGTACCATAGTGCTATTTTGCCTATTGAAAAATACATGGTCATTTTTTTCTGAGATACATGTATTGTCAAGAAACAAATTCAACCCATATGTCAAGGCACCACTTTAGTTTGGAAATTAGAAACGGTTTTTAAAAATGTCTCTGTGATGGTCAAGACGCTTCATTCGAGGGACAAAGGTGAAGAGAAAGTAGTTTCAAGAAATCGAATGCATGTGTGGTGCACAAAAATGTTTTCGGCATGGGTGGTCACATGACATGACCAAGTCTACCGAAGGCAACGTCAACTTGGAATGTTCAAAGAGGAAGTGTCACACATGGTACATCATCATCTTCTCGTCGTTTGCTGCCTGGCAGCAGGCGAATCCTGCATTCCCATTAGACCTTGCAACCACAGACAAAAGGAACTAAATCTTTTTTGTACTTTTTATGCGAGAATGTAATTTATGTTCCAGCACTAATCAAAACACACTATTCTGAAGAATATTTTAAAATAATAATAATCTAAACATATGTTAATTATATCGTTATTTTCATAATTTGAGACTCAGCCCAGTCACTAATCCTGCATAAAATGGAGTTGCCACATTGGGCAAGGTCTCCCTCCGTTGGAGACCAAAATAAATAATGGTGATATAACAACAAAATGGCAACCCCTAAAATGTCAAACTAAGAATGCAATTTGAACCAGAAGAGCATGTATGGATTAATGCTGGCAGATACAATGTGTTGTAAATTAAAAAAAAAAAAAAAACACAACTAAAAAATCGGGGAGTTTGGTTCCCCTCTAAGGGGTTTTGGGTCCCTCAGATAGTTCTGGTTGCTCTGAGGCGCCAACGGCGGCAGCGCTGTCATCCTTCTTGTCTCCCGACAGAAAGTCGTGAATGGCCGTCTCGATGTGCGGTCTGAAGGTGTGGTTCATCTTGGGGTCCACCACTTGAGTGATGATCCGGTCCACCCCTGACTCCAACATGCCTGACCTACACAAACCAAAGCCTAGGTCAGCAAGCACTACCCCCCCCCCCCAAAAAAAAAAAAAAAACATACAAATAAAACAACAACAAATGGGATACTTGCTGCTGCCGTGGAGACTTACTGGACGACACTTTGTCGGAGTCCATTCCTCATCTGGTTTTTGTTAATGGACTGCTTCCACACCTGAGTGCTCAGATGTGATGTCACAAAGTTGTCCACCTTTTGACGAAGGTTCTGGTAGGCAGGCTGCAAACAATGCAAACCACACTTTTAGGATAGTTCAACAGATGATATCTAGTTGGAGAACATCATCACAGCTTCATTTTGGCCAGTTTGACTCAAATCAACCCTTTTAACCTTTTTTTTGGCCAGTTTGACTCAAATCAACCCTTTTAACCTTTTTGAACTGGTTGCCAGCCAATTGCAGGGCATGCAGAAATGCAATCACACCTGAGGACAATTAAGTATGTCCAGTACACCTGCCATACATGTGTGGGGGGGAAGCCAAAAAAATAAATAAAACGACCTTAAGTGTTCTCTTTTGGATAATAAATCAGTTCTCAAAAAATAACCTAATTATTAATAAATATTTTTCCACAAAAAGAATTCACGCCACTCAATTGCATTATTTATATTTGATGGTGTGTATTTTTCACATTTTTCATTAAAAAAAAAAGAGGCATTTGTGGATCGTGACAGGCTTTTTTTTGCCCAAAAACATTTTGGTTAATCGTTTGTTATGTTTCTTTTTTGTTTGTTTTTGTTTTTTACCTAATGATGCTCCACCCACACAGAAAGTACTCGGATGTTCTATATCGCTTAATGTAAACCACGACTACGTTCGTGAAATAGTACATCGACTATAGAGTGAGAATATATATATATATATATATATATATATATATATATATATATATATTTAAATGCAACAACGATTCTTCTAACGGTAATCAAAAGCAGCAGATTTGGAGAATGAGGGGATTTTGGCGTTTGTCTGCATGAGTGGGCTACCTTGGTGTCAACATCCGCCAGACAGTCTCGGCGAAACTCGTCGAATAGTCCTCGGTTCTTGAGGTGCTCCACGATCATGGCGATGAGCTGCGGGTCTCCCGGGGGCAGGCTAGCCGGGTCCATGCTCCCGACACCCTCGGCCATCTTTCCCACCTCCGTTCAGCTAGCACTTAACGTTGTCGGTACCCCATCAGTTCCAATTGCCTGATCTGTTCTACGCATGTGCGATGAACAAGCGCATGCGCAGAATTACAGGCGCGTGCGCAGAATAACAGGGGCAAGAGCATTAGCGATCAGGTTCCCAAGTGACAGACTCGTTCCGCGCATGCGCAAAATCGATCATGTTTACGACTCGTGCCGGACTGGTTCCATGCATGCGCTGTAAAGTTTTGTTTCTGCTTTTTGAAATTTCAACAACAGTTTACTCATATTTAGAAATCAACTTAAATTTGTAAGAATACAAAACTTAAATTACATTGTTGATCATTTACAGTTCAATCCAGTTTAAACCCCGCCTTTCTTTTTTTTTTTTAACTACAATAATTCCGTTGCAAAGTAAGAAATATAACAGAGTAGTGTTAGGCGTTTGGGTGATATATTTTATTGTATCTCACTCCCCTTTCCTTCGCATGTTATTGCATTATAGTTCTAGACTTTTGACATTTGATTGAACCTGGTGTGAAACATTTTTTTTGTAGAATGCACAATTTCAAAAACATTTTTGAGCGCAGTAAAGCGTACGCGCTATTTCTGGTCGCGCAATGCGCGGTCCGTGTTATCAATCGGTCAGTTAAAATTCATTTACGTACTGACAAGGACAGCTGCTTCCCCAACCCACCTCTAGCCTAGCTCCGAGCGGTTGGATGACCGATTTGCTTACCTGAACGAAACGGGCGGGCGGAGTAGTTTTGGTCGAACATTGAACTGTTTTACACAGCAATGTAACTGGCGTGGACAATTCGAACGACCCTCATAGAATGCACACGCATGCGCAAGCGATCCCGGAAGTGCTTGATTCAAGCCTCACCGCGAATTACGCATTCAGTAAGATAAACGTGAGCGCAGCGCCATCGTTTTCAAGATACTACAATGAAAACTCTTGTGTCCAAGAGAATATTAGCTGGTTAGGAGCTCGTTGCATTAGCGTCTACAGCTTTTTTTCGTCGCCATTCGGACGTGAAACGCTACAGAAAAGGTAATGCTAGTTTGGAGATGCTAGGTTAGCATCAAGTTCGCTTGTGGTGTTAAAAATGGCAAACACGTTCATGCACCAAAATAACTCACCAAGTCCTGAGCACATTTACGCTCAGCTATTGCGCTTCCCTACGTATTCTTACCGTACCATCGAAATTGATATGTTCGGCATATTATTTATGAACGAAATTCAATTTGTAAAGGAGTAGTGAATTCATAAAATGTGGTTTCAAATGATCAAAATAAAAAGTGTTGACAGCTGAGGTAATACGGTGTGGGATACTTGATATCAGGCTGCACTAAGGGGGATGTAAACAGATAATTCAATCACATTTTCATTTGTAAAAAAACAATTTAGACCCAAAAGAAATCACTGAATGTCGAAATTTACATTAGAATCCCATGGTGTTGGAATGAGCATTCAGAAACCCTTAACTCAAAACGATGTAAACAATCAGAAGTTCAGCACCTCAACATTAAATATAGTATACCCTTATTTCTGTTCCTCCACGAAAGCAGATTTATAATCTTTCTGGGGTTCCAATAAATTTACAAACACCTGCATTCATTTAGAAAAGTGAAAACTACAATCTACTTTTTTCCAATTTTGATGGATGCTACCAACCATGCAAGAAACGGGATCGATTATATTGTTGCGTTGTTTTGCAGTCTTAATTTGACAAAATGTCCTATTTGTCAATATTGGAATACAAGGAGGATTATTTTTTTTCTGGTTCATAACTTAATAACAAAATAGACACATTGATCAAAAATTAAAAACAAATAATTGTTACCCGGTAGATGGTGCACTGTGTTCATGTTGATGATGTTTGTGGGCGCAGATGAGCGCCGAGGCCAACAAAGAATTTGAGGAGCAGCTGCGCCTCCAGGAATTGTACAGCAGGAGTAGTCAGGATGCCTCAGACCCGTTTACATACACGGACCCCAACGATGGCACTGTGTACGATTGGGACCACGACAAGAAGGCCTGGTTCCCCAAAGTATGTCCGCGCTGTGCCGTCAGCACACGCGCTCAGCATAATGACATGCTGATGTTTACGACGTACTTGGGTGCAGATCACAGAGGACTTCATGGCGGCCTACCAGGCCAACTATGGCTTCACTCAGGAAGGCAACCCGGATGCCGGTGATGCCAGAGCTGCGGCGGGTTCCGTTGCCACGGCCATGGAGAAACAACCAGCGGCCATGGAGAAACAACCAGCGGCCAAGAAGGAGACGACGCAGGAGTTGACTTCAGAGCAGCAAACAAGCGTAGCCACAGACGGCAAGCAGAAAGGAGAGAAGAGGAAATCGGATCCGGGTAACTGCGCCATACATTGAACATGCAAGATGAACATTAGCAAAATGCTATTTTTTGGAGCATTTGTCCTTGTTTATAACAATTTATTTGAAAATAAGAAGGGCAAACATTGTTTATTGGCCATTTTTATGTTTTTAAATGTTTTAATTACTGTAATTATTGTTTTTATTATGTCCGCTTGGCTTTTCTTTTCCCCTGTAATGCCACAGAGACACACATAATGCAGTACACAATACCCTGTGGTATTCTGGGGAAAGAAAAGTTTTTTTTTTTTTTATATATATATATAATTTGGCCTGTTCCTTATGCGAGCACAAGCGTAATGCATGGCCAATGCATGGTGGCAGTCAACTCAACTCAGTTGATTAGTTCCAAAAGAGGTTTAAAGACGTTTGTTGCCACTCCCGCCTGAAGTTTTCATTCTAACAAGAGAAAACAAAATTAATGCCAACAACCACATAACGTCGCTTTTAATACTACTAGCTTAATGCTAACACAAAATAGGAAATCCTATAGACAGACAGGGGATGGGCGTTGTACCACTAAGCAACACTAAATGGAAGGAGAGCCGCTCGCAACGAGGCTCCTCGTGTTGTAATAACGGCCATGACGTAACATTCACCGTGTGTTTCAGGCTGGTTCAACATGGAGGACACCAAGAACACCAACGTGTACGTGTCCGGTGAGTGGGACGCTTGCCTTGTTTTGTTTTTGTCATCCTACTCTGATCAATTGCACTTTGGGTGCGCAGGCCTGCCCCCTGACATGAGCACCGAGGAGTTTGTGGAAATGATGTCCAAGTGCGGCATTGTCATGAGAGACCCCATCACCGAAGACTTCAAGGTCAAACTCTACAAGGACAAAGACGGCAAATTCAAAGGCGACGGACTCTGCTGCTACCTCAAGGTGCCCCCAGCTCACGTCATTCAATGAGACTTTTTCTTTTCTTCTCCCTTTTTCTCCTTCTTCCTTGGCAACTGGCTTGTGTTTCCTGTGTGAAAGGTAATTGTACTTCCATGGCACAAGGTGGTGCAGTGGCGCTATCTTTGACCAAGTCTGTGTGGGAGTTTTAAACGTTTAAATTGCTGTAAAGCCCCTCAAGAGACACCACAAAGAAATATCTGTAATAGTAAGAAAGGCATACAGCTCCTATAGTTTGAAAGGTATAGAAGTATCCAAAGATGTTGCAACGTTTTTTTAACAACTTTGGATTACTTTTCAGGCAAAGCGTCATTAACAGCAGATTGGACGTTCACGTTACCCACAACAATAAACAAGATTAACATAAAAATCCAGCCGAGGGGCCGTGAATTCGATCCGCCGACCATCATGACCTTGTCAAAGTGTCCGCCTAGTTGCTCCCGGTGTTGCGTCATCAGTAGGTAAATGACTAGTTAGTGTAAAGCGCTTAGCGGTCCAAAGGTCATTTAGTAGCGCTAAATAAGTGAAAGTCCATTTACCATTTAGAGCATGATGAGCTATTGAAAGCTCAATTCCTTGCCATTACATGCCGCCATTCTCTGCTTTACACATGCCCAGCGGATGACTCAAACGACTTCATCTCAATTTGCATTTTTGTAACTCAAATCCACAGAAGAGGAGATTTGTACCCACAAGCGGCAGTCCACATGAGAGATTTATGCACAGAAAAGTGAGCATTCCACACGAAAGATCCGTGCACAGGCGTGAAGTCGTGTCTGGTGAAGAGTTGTAGTCGTGCAAGTGAGCGTTGTGCAATTTTTATAAATAATGATCTTTTCACCTTGGCAATTGGGGAGGGGTGATGTGTTTTCTCATTAAAAAAAAAATAATGGAAAAGCACTTCGTTAATTCAACACACTCCACAATAAGCATCGGATAGGCAAATAGGCTATGCTAACATTCAGTTGAAAACAAAATGAAATACACAAGGTACTGTTCTACCCTGTCTGACGAAAGGCCCAGCTTTTAAAGCTAACACAAAGCGACTGCACATAGACTGACAAAATAACAGTACTCACAGGCTGATAGAACAATTGCACTGCTGTACTGATGAGTTCAGAGAGGAGCTGAGGCATTGAGGTTTTTTGGGGGGAGTTGACCACAAACAGATTCATGGTGTATCCATCCATTTCAAAAGTGTGCACACACTTACACACAATGGACTAAAACCTCATTTCATTTGTATTCAGAGGGAGTCAGTGGAGTTGGCTGTGCGTCTTATGGATGAGTCGGAGGTCAGAGGGTACAAAGTGCACATGGAGGTGGCACGCTTTGAGCTCAAAGGCCAGTATGACGCCAGCAAGAAGAAAAAGAAGAGCAAGGACTACCGCAAGAAGATGAAGCAGCAGCAAAAGTAGGCAGAGGGTGGTGTGTGTTTTTGTTCATGCGCTTCTTTGTGATGCTGACATGCGTGTGTGAGCAGACAGTTGGATTGGAGGCCCGAGAAGCAAGGAGACGTCCGCAAGCGACACGAAAAGGTCGTCATCATCAGGAACATGTTTCATCCTACGGACTTTGAGGTGCACACATACACAATTACACAATCCTGTGCACACATAGACAATTTATACTTGCACACACAGATGCAGTCACACCAACAAGACTTGAAAGTGTACCTTTGATATTCGGAAGGAAAACTATTATCAGCTTCATCAAATTAAAAACATGTTTTTGTGTGTGTGTGTGTTTTTGGCTGGTTGTGTGGAAAAAAAGCTTAAAAAAAATCTAAGAAAAAATAATTGACAGCTCAAATTATTTTGCAGTGACAACATGTGCACAGCCATACTTGTTTAGAAGGGGGCATGGACGGGACACGGCCCACTTGACAGCCGCGTCTTCTTACATTAATCTCCCGCCTTATTTTGTAGGTCAGTCACATAATTTGCCAGAGTCCATACTGATGTAAAGTTCTTCAATCCATCAGTAGGGACTCAATACCAAGAAAACAGGCATTGATTGGGACAACACGGAAAGAAGGATTGGCTGTCAACAAGGTCTCCGCCACCTCCTGGAAAGTATGGCTGTGCGCAAGTTGTCTGCAAATGATCTTCTTCAGCTGTTTTAAGCTTGGCAGCACGGTGGAAGGCCCGTGCATGCATGAGTCTTAGTTGGGCACACCGATCTCCTCGCACGTTCTAAAAACATGCATGGTAGATCCAGTATATTGGACACCCCAAATTGCCCTTAGTTTGATTATGAGTCGTATGTCTCTGTATGCCCTGTGATTGGCTGGCAATCAATGCAGGTTGTCCCCAGCCTACTGCCAGAAGACAGCTGGGATAGGCACCAGCAAGCCAACAACCCTAGTGAGGATGAGTTGCGATAGTAAATGGATGGATGTTTTAAGCTTGCTTTATTCCAATCAGTGAACGAAAAGCTTTTTTGGATGCCGTTTTATTTCTCCTGAGCACTGGTACATTTTGTACATTTTGAGACGCACATTGCAAGTTATGCACACACAAACCGTTCAACTGGCATGTAATTGTGTGCGCTCACATTAGGAGGACCCTCTGGTTCTGAATGAATACCGTGAAGATATGCGTTCGGAGTGCGAGAAGTTCGGCGAGGTCAAGAAGGTCATCCTGTTTGATGTGAGTGCCTGCTTCACCATCTTGCGATCGTTCCATTTGTGACACGCCGACGATTGTTTTGTTGGGGCGGGGCAGAGGCATCCGGACGGCGTGGCCTCTGTGGCATTCAAGGAGCAGGAGCATGCCGACGCCTGCGTCCAGTCCTTCCACGGACGCTGGTTCGGAGGGCGTCAGCTCAGCGCGCAGCTGTGGGACGGCGTCACAGACTATCAGGTGGGGAAAGCTCCGCTCCGCTCTGACATTTCATACTCATGCACAACTGCACAACCTACACAAGCTCAAAAAAAAATTCAAACGGTTCCTTCCGATAATAAAGCGAATCATTCTCATTTAGCCTCATCTTAGCTGTCGCAGGCAGCACCGGCTCTCATAAAGTTCCAAACTATGAACACTATAATGGCACAATGCAAAGGAAATGGGTGCCCCAGTTATAAGAGGAAGAACAAAGACAAGCACTACTTTTTTGTGCCTAAACCTATTCATTCAGAACTTCATCAAAGAAAGGTGGCTGAATCGCTTGGGTATCGGATACTCGGTGAACACTTACGTTGAGTAAAATGACCCAGGCACATTTACCGCAAAGTAACTAATAGGGTTGGGAGGAGATCCTTTTTCTTTTTTTTCTTTTAAAGCTTTTTGAGCCGGAGGGGCAATGGATACATGGGGAGAATGCGCTGGCTGTCATCTACTATATTATTGTAAACCAGCCAAACGTTTGCTATACGTTGTGAAAAGACCAGTCATACTTTCAAATAAATTGCATTTTATGTAAATGGCCTTGGTAAGCTCTTATTTTGAAGTTCCTCCTTCAAAATAAGAGCAAAAAGAAGCCTGGTTGTCATGGTGATGTGCATGCATGAAGGTGGAGGAGACGAGCCGCGAACGTGAAGAGCGTCTGAAAGGCTGGTCGTCCTTCCTGGAGGGGGCGGAGCCGGACAATGGTCCGGCTCGGAAGCCGGTGGACGCCACGGAGGCAGCCAGCACCGCGCCGCCAATGCAGCAGCAGCCTGAGAAAAAGGAAGACAAAAAAGAGGACGACGAGGACGCTAAGTCGACTGACAGCAGCCTGGCAGGGAGTGATAATGATGACGCTTGACTGAGACGCCATTTTGTTTTGAGCCGGACTGGAAAAGTGATTTTCATAGAAGTTAGGTATCGTTTCCATTAGACTCTTCATATTACAACATAGCATTGAACTAATAGCAAAAAGCTTTTTGAACTTAAAATCACAAAAATCAATGGAAACAATTCAGCGCGTTGCTGTCATAAAAAAGGTTCACTATCATGCTATAATGCAAGTTTGTCATGGTTTCAAAATGAAAATGAGTAGTCATGTAACAGCGCTCCTTTTTGGGGAAGATGATCCATTTCAACAGTATACACAAGCTATGTCAGGCTCCATCAGTCAGCTAAAGCAGAAGAATCGCTTTGTTTTATTACAGTGAATGTGCAAGTCAAATGTAACATAAAAATGACGTGACACTGAACTTAAAAAAAATGATGTGGCAGCACTGAGGGCCTGACTAAGTTACATTTTTCAGTTGGAAGCTCCCTCCTTAAACCAATATGGGTGCTTGGCATCTAGATGGCACCAAAAGTTTATTTTTGTGACGGGGCAAGAAAAATTACAAACTGCCAAATTGCAAGTGATTTTTGTACACAATTACAGTGACGCTGTGAAAACTCAATTGACAAATAATTGTTCCCTATAGAAATGAATGGAAATGTAATAAATCCATTCCAGCCCTCCTAAAATGTAAAATTTTTAATTTTAAAAATCTTTAAGATCGTGTAACAATTTGACAAAGAGGCTGCAATACCTTCAGGTGCACTGCCCAACGCCGCTCAATAAACCAAGACCACCATTGTGTCATTTGTGTTTATTATTGAATTGATGGTAGCCAGCTGCGCAGTAATGAGAATGACAACGTGACCATATGGAAATGCGCCAGCACCCTCACCTGCCCGCCCACCACCGGGGATACCCATCAGTCTTTCATAATAATTTATTCACAAAATAGTCTTAAAAACGTCCAGCGATTGGTTCATATTGGCGATGAGGTCACAGCTCCGGCAGATTAGTGGCGTTGGCTGTGGGTAGTGCACAAGTCCACAAAAATGGGGAGGATGGGGGAGGCCGAACAATGTCGGCAAGGCGTGGTGGGTACAGGAAGTTTGCCTTTAAGGTGGGTCCGGGATCCGTTTGCGTATTGGATCCTTTTGTTCTAAGCCACTCCAGAAGGTTCCGCTTCCTTCCAAGGCTGAGAGACAGACAAACAAACGCAATTAACAGGTTCATTGGCAATGTTTTTTCAGATAATGCTGTAAATTTTAAAGCTTGGAAACTATTGACACACAGTCGCCAGTAGATGGCAGCCATGCACTATTTTAGGTTTTTGGTCAGATCTGACATGGTATATCATTCTGACGGTATAACCTTGAGCAAAAATATTACGGTTGAAATTGAAATTACAGCACTAAAACACATGATTTTGTATTATAATACATCATAAAAACAATACACAGTATAATACAGCATGTTACAATAAACTATTTACCATGCTAAATGAAATATGTAAATAAAATCAAAACGGAGTTTTGCTCACCAATGAGCTTCTGATTGAACACATCCAATGTAAACTGAAGTATGAGCACTTAGTATAAAAATAACCATAAAGCTACAGCACAACATTTAAAAAAAATGCTTGATTTGAAATAAACTTCCTGGTAGTTGCATGGTTCGCTATTATTTTCCTTCCCCCGCAAGGGGTTCCGAAAAAGAGTAATTACTGTACAATGCATTTTTAGCCTGAAAGAGCTGTTTCCCCGCACCCTAAATTCCCAAAGCTAAAGCTACTTTTCACTGTACAATTGCTTAAAATAATAGTCTGTAAATAGCTCTGACAGTCAAGATAATGCACACAATAACAATGATGTAGGCTGGCTGCTGACGTTAGCCCCACCGAAAGCATCTATTTTGGAAACCTCTCGTTTCTAACCCAGCCGGCTGAACTTGAATATTAACACTGAAATTGTGAACTGTTTTTGCCTACAGCATAAACAATGCATCACTATGCCGTAAAGCTAAGTTATGACGGGATTAAAATACAAAAATAAGATTTCATATCTTGTCCTTAAAATTTTACAATACAATATAGATTAAATGATTTGTACTGGTTTTAAGCCTAAGACAACCAGTGGATATGTAATGAGCATAATGAGCTACATTTAGAATGGCAAATTCATATTTCCACTTTCGGTGGTGAGAGTAAAATAAAAGTAATGCAAAAGTAGTGTCATGCATTACATTTCAAATACAGTAATAATGTAATTACACTCAACTGACAGGTTCCGGAGTTCTCGGTGTCAAACTTCACATCTCTATACTCGAGTCTTTGTAAGAAAGAAGCCAGTGATGTTTTAAGAGAAAAAAAAAAAAAAAAAAAAAAAAAAGCCTTGGCTTTGTTTTAGGAGGCGAGGGCGTGCTCTTACCAGCGTCGGGTTGGAGAGCGGCGGCGTGCGGGCGTAGTCGGGCGGGTTGGCGCGCGGGTCGTATCCGAGGCGCGCCAGCATGGGCGCCACCTCGGCCATGTGCTCCACCACGTCGTCAGGAAGGTGGCCCACCCACTTGGCCAGTGCGTCAGTGTTCACTGGCTTCACCACCTGGTCGGTCGAGCGCTCCACCCTACGGCGTCAGAAAAAGTTTTCATCTACTTCGCCCACCGGTGGCAAATACTTCCTTTCGACTCTACTGAACCACACTTTCAAACATGTCAATCTTTTTTTGAACAGGTTACACAAGTTTGAAAGGGCACCTATTATTTAAATTCAACTTTTTAAGTTTAAACTCTTTCCTTACCAAACATTATCTTAAAAAGAGTGCTAGCTGATTTTGAGTATTTTGACGCATCTTTCAAGATTGACAGATTATTGTATGACTATGTAAACAGTGGCGGTATCATATGAAAGATTGGATTCCATTCTTTACCTCGAAAAAGAAAGTAAGATTCTATCTTATTCCGTACTTTAGTAATCACTGTTTGAAAATAGGTCATTTGAGTGACACCAAGCGATTTCTGTCAAAAGGAGAAAAATCTTCGCACATGTGCATTTCAACCCAAATATTTTTTTTAGTGGCATCTAAAACATTTCAGCAGTCCTTCCTTTCGATAAAACATGAATAGAAACTCTTAAAATGTGTTTTTGATGGCAAAATAACAGCGGAGCATAGTTTATTTGTCACCCTATACACCATGAAAGTGTTATTTCCCACATTACTGGTGAAGCCGTGCCTATTTTTAGTGTTTGTTTTTTTAACACCCCTGTTTACGTCTACTTTTGAGTTTCCTGATATTGAAAAATCAAAGTTACACACATGTTTACATACCTTCTTTCATCAAACTCTTCGAAAAACCTGACTTTTGGCTCTCAGAAGCCTTTGAGAACTTTAAGTCACATCAGATAGGCAATAAAAAAGTTCTACTGGACCCTCTTTTTTTTTTTTCTCATCGCCCCTCCCACTGCAGGGACTATTAAAAAAAACTAGTAAATTGTATAAGTATACCTAATAATGTATTCATTTTTAACATTAACAAAAAGAAAAAAAGCAGTATGAATCAACTTTCAGCAAATGACAACGTTACTTTTTACAGTGTTTATGCAAATTCCAGGTTAGTCTGAAAAATAAAAAATGACCTAAAAAAAAAAAAAAGGTAAATCCTTCCAATTTAAACTGGAAACCTTTTTGACCAACTGAACCATTTAATGCTGGGAAAAAAATATTAAATCAATGGATAATAAATACATGTAAATTAATCTGGAACTTTAAATCAGGAGCACTAATATTTTAAAACGTTTTAACCTGAAAAATTAGGTGTAATCACATTAATTCTTAATGAGATCTAAAAAAAAAAAAAAACACTCCACTCCACTCACCCTGCTGTCTCTCAAATGCACCATGCAGAATTGTCTTAGTCCGCCAAAATCAGTCTTGCCGTTTTTATTGCCTCATTGCGAATTACTGGCCCTTTCTGGCTCAAATAAATATCCATGTTGGCCCATCTCTTGACTTTTGACAGAATAGTCCATTTTAGCAATGAAAACAACGCTCCGGCGTATCACTTGGTGGTGCGAGGAATGGGCCTGTCAACGACTGGTCAGTTCCCAAAATGGCGCTATGCTTTAAAACTAACTAGGGTGATTTTGTTAACTGTTTTGGCAAATAAAGTAAAACCCCTCTACAACAAAACCTGCATGTGCAAAAATACCCCCCAGTGTGAAAAAAAAATCAATTTCCCTCTTTCTTACTTCCCCATACAATGAAAAATCCCCCTGATGCATAATAATTTTTTTCTGCATTTGCGTTGCAATGAAATTCAATACAGCGAAAACAAGCCTGCAGCAAAAGTCTAGCTTGGGTTATACTTGATGCACCGGCATGCATTTTGCAGCACAATATTTTCTCAAACTCTAGGTGGCAGTAAATGGAGTACAGCATACAAACAACACTACTCTATAACAGAGGGAGAGAATCCTAGTAGATTCAAACAATCTCAATTCTTCCAAGCGTTTTTAAACAGGCTCCTCGTCTCTCCCCATCGTGGTGCTCGCCAGGAGTTGTTTACGGTATTTAGGTTACGGTAGTCCTGTTTCAGCCCAATCATAAAGGGGTTTGTACCGGCAAACTTCCATAAGCAATAGTTCGTCCGCCATGTTTTCCGCTTGTAAAAAAATTCCAGAAGGTACCGATTATGGAAAATCTGGCCCACGTGGAGGGGTGCGTCGCAGAAGTAAGGTCATTTTGACGCATGGAGCCGCGCTGAGCTTGCGGACACGTAAAGGTTAAACCAACGCTTGAAGACAGGATAAAAGTAATAATGATGAAAGATGATGAAGTAAGGTGAAAGACATTATGCAAGAAATTATAAGTATGAAAATGAATGCTTCTTGGAGATTTTGCTATTTCTTTCTTTTTACATGTTTTCAATGTTGGATGGTTTCGTTTTTAACTTCAGATAGTAGATTGCGCAACATGTTTTGGTATAGTGAAAAGTCCCCTGTTGTGAAAATTTTTTGGATGCAAACATGAGTTCTAGAATAAAAAAAAAAAAAAGGAGGCACCAGCTATTTATTAAACTATACAATATTACTCCTTAATTCGTGATCTCTGGAGGCACACTTTAAATAGCCACGCACCTTTCTAGACCAGTTGATTTGTATGGCCTTTATTTCCAACGTATTTGCCAAAAATGTGACACAGCCCTTGGCCTGTTCTAGCTCCATCCCCTCCAAGTATTTCAAATCGACACATATTTGCCAACGCCGTTTGTAGCATTTGCCATCTGGAACGTGACGGAGGGGAAAACTCACTTGGAGAGCGAGACGCCGCCGGCCTTGCCGATGAGCTCCTCGTGGTGCAGGACGGCCGGGTCCCAGCGGAGCTCCAGGAAGCGTAGCAGCTGGCGCATCTCGCGCTCGGGGCGCAGCACCAGATGCTCGTAGCGCACGGGCAGGCAGCGCTCCGGCCCAGCCGCCACACACTGGTTGAACATGGTCTCCACCGCGTTGCTCCACTTGCTCAGGCAGTCACGCGGGTTGTTGAGGTCAAAGCCAGAGATGGTCACCTGGGGGACGCAAATGCCACAAAGTCATGGTTACCACTATCGTGACCTCCTTCTCGTTTGTGCACGACACGTCATTCGCAGTTCGGCCGAAACATGACAAAATCTAAAGTCTGGATTTCAAATGTGCGGAGCTCAAAGGCTGCGCTCTCAATTTACGATGTTGCTCAATGCACTGGAAGCACGTCATTTGTTTTATGTGGCGTGATAGATAGATAAGATTGTTGTTGGGTTTTTTTTTGTTTTTTTGCCATTAAATCCATCAAATTATGTTCTGCGCACTTCTTAAATAGGAAAAACCCCAAATCGTCTTT